>NC_091211.1:8967145-9064437 GCF_040958095.1 Procambarus clarkii
AGGTAGGTAAGTGGTCGGTTATTAACTCGTGCTTCTATCTCTATGGCTATGGTTTGTTGCTCCTGTAGGTCAATCTTTTGATGGTGTAGGGTTTTCCATAGAGAATGTTTCACCGAAACCAATCATGCGTTCATAGAACCCTCCGTGCCTTGGGGCTCTGAGAGGTATGAATTTCCAGTGGCACTGCTGTTGATTTAGGGTCGTGCGCACCTTTGGGTTTATCCAGATTTTCCTCAGACATGCTTCTCTTGCCACTAAGTTGGACCCTATGTCTGAGATCATTAACTTAGGACAGGATCTACATGAAGCAAATCTGCCAAAAGCCTGTAAGAATGCCTCGGCACTCATATTGGGAGTCACTTGTAGATGGCCTGCCCTTGTTGTGGCACAAGTGAAAAGACAGATATATGCCTTTACTTTTCTTTTGTCCTTGGTGCCTGTTAGCGTTAGTGTTCCTTTGAAAACTACTCCTGTAGTCTCAAAGGGACGAATATGTACAACTCGTTCCTTTGGAAGAGGAGGAGGGCCAGGATATGGACACACTCTGGCATCGTATCTCCGGCAAATAACACACGATTTAATTATGGATTTTACAGTCTGCCTACCTTGGGGTAGCCAGTACTGTTGTCTTAAGTCTGTGAGAAAATCTAATTTCCCACCATGCAGAGTGTTGTATTTGTGTATGTGTAACACAATTAGTTTGCTTACTATGTGGTGACAAGGAAGCAATATTGGATTTTTGGCTTCCAGATCTATGTCCGCATGCTGTAAGCGGTCTCCACATCTGATTATGTTATAATTGTTGGTGTCTACCCAGAGACACAGAAAATTTTGTAGCTTCTTAGGGACATTGTCAAATTCTGTTCCTAATGTGTCTGTCTGAGCTTTTTTGACCCAGTACCTTAGGGCACTAGGGAATTTATGCTTGATTCCTATTTTCTTTAGAAAATCAAGCACCACTTGGGTGACACCTATTAGTTTGTTCAGTTCAGAGTACCGATTAGGGTCAATTACCAAAGTCCAAGGTAGTTCTGGGTTCTCAGTGACATTGGTCAAAATGACTTGTGGCTTTTGTTTAGGCCACTCGTCGCTGATTAGCCACTGAGGTCCATTAAACCACATCTCTGTCTATGTTAATTGCCATAAAATCAGGCCTCGGGAGAGATAGTCAGCTGGATTCTCTTTGGTGGGTACATATCTCAATTTGTACCCTGCCGACAACTCTTGTATTTCCTTAACGCAGTTACTCATGCAAGGATTTTTACTATTATTGTTTTTAACCAAGTGTAGCAATGCCTCATTTTCTGACCATACCACTGTTTCTTCAAAGTGAATGTTGCTTAAGTCCTTGATCAGATAATGAGCCAATCTTGTTCCTAGCAGAATGGCTGCTAATTCCAGTAGTGGCAATGATCGTTTCTTTAACGGTGCCACTCTGGCCTTTGATGTGAGCAGTTTGGCTTGCCCATTTGAGACCAGGTAAGCTACCGTGCCATAAGCCTCACAGAAGGCATCACAGAATACATGTTGTTTCATTGGTTCTTTTTTATTTACTGTGTTCCGAGGGAAATTGACAGACTCTAGGATACTTAAATCTTTCACTAGCCCTTGCCATTTTTCTTGTAAGGTAGGTGTTAGAAGATCATCCCAGTCTATCTTTTGTTCCCAACATTCCTGCATTATCAACTTCCCATTAAATAAGATTGGACTTAATAGTCCCAATGGGTCGAAGGGTTTGCTTACTTGTGAGAGTAATTTTCTCATTGTTAGGTTGGTGGTATCTGGCTCCACCGACTTGATTGTCAACTGATCTTCTGTCGTATCCCATTCGACACCTAGTACTTTTGTCGTCTCGGGTACCTGGTAGTCGGGAAAATCATTTTCTATCAGTTGATTTAATTTAGCATTGTTGGAGACCCATGACTGGGGAGTTATATTTGCTCCCATTAATTCTCGATTGGCCTTGTGGTTTAGGTTCAGTAGTTTACTTTCACTGCTGGCTGTTGATTGGAAATTGTCCACATACAAGTTATTGCTAATTTCTGTTTTATTTGGGTTATTGGACTTCTTCAAGTGCGTGTTTATGGTAGCTTGAAGCAGAAACGGAGAAGACGTGGCACCAAACAAAACAGACACAAACTTGTAAGTGATTAATTCACTGTTTGGATCATTAGGATCCTTAATCCATAGAAACCTTGTGTAGTTACAGTCTTCTTCTTCTTGGAGACCTACCCTAATGAAGGCTTTACTGATGTCTGTTGTGTATGCATAAATCCCGATGTGGAACTTTAACAGCATGTCGTATAGCCTTTGTGTCAGGCTAGGGCCAGTTTAAAGGCAGTCATTTAAGGAAACACTACTCTGCTTTGTCTTAGCATTGCAATTAAATATTATCCGTAGTGGGGTAGTAGCTGAATTTTTCAGTACAGGGTGGTGTAGCAGGTAGTGTCCTTCCTTTGGGTTATCATTTGTCACAACTTCGATAAATTTGACATCGAGTTGTTTCTTGATTATTTCATGGTACAATTTCAAGTTCTCAGGATGTCTTTGTAAGTGCAACACCTGTGATCTTAATTGGTTTTGTGCCATAAAATGGTTGACGGGTAGCTGAGGGTGATTCAGCTTTTATGGTAACCTCACCCAGTATTGATTATCTCTGTAGATAACTGAGTCCAGGTATTGTTTGTAAGTCTAGTCGTCATCTGGTCTAGGTGGTTCAGGGTCAATGCCAAGAGTTGCCAGGTCCTATAATATATGTACATGGGGATCAAGCTCATCCTCGGACATGTCACTGAATTGTAGTGGAGACTGTTCTCCTTGTTATGCAACCATTACTGGGTTGGCATGCTGGTGGTCTACAGGTGCGGGTTGCTTCAGCCGTAATACTGGGCCTGTTAGCAAGTAGCCACCTGCAGACAGTATCAGGATCATTCCCTGTTTTTCATCATTTCCTTTGATAAACTTATAGTAGACATATGATCCCATAAGGATTCTAATATTGGAGAGGTTGTCTGATTTGATTTTGCCAGCCAATTTGATTCCCTTTTCTTCAAGGAATTTAGCTGTTGTCCCTAGACCATACACATGCAGGTCTGATGGGAACCTATTTACGACAAGAGGTTGTATCGCTCACACATAACCGCCTAAACGTACTTTAGGTTGTACTACCTTGCAGACTTGGGCTCCTGAGTTAGTCAGGAATCCTGCTATGTCTATTCATGTTTCTCGTACAGGCTTGAGTTTCAAGGCATCTACCAACTCCTTTGAGATAAAAGTCATTTGGGATCCTTGGTCAAGTAATCCATGTATGGTGACCTTGGACTTTCCATTTTTAATGATCAATTGAGCAGTGGGTAGAGCTGATTTATTATCAGATCTTGTTGACAAGACACTTATGTCAGGTAGTATGGTACAAAGCTGTACTGAAGTGGAAGTTCCTTCCTCCACTTGTGGTTTGGGAGACTTTGTACTTGAGTCCCCACAAAGTGCTATATTGTGTTGACCCTTATGGCATCTATTGCAGGTGCACATTTGAGTTGCACAGATGTCAGGATTATGTGACCTTATACACCTGGTACATATACGTAACTCCTTGAGTCGTTTTATACGTGTAGCACGTATAAAACGGTAAATCAGGGTGAGCTTTGCACTTGTACATGGCATGTTGTTCTTCACAGAACATACATAGCCTCCAGACGTTAACACCATCTTGGGGAATCACCGTTTTGGGTGATACATTACCTGTAGGCTTGGAGGGACCCACTGCATATGTGCCCACACTGCCTTGTTTCCACTTTGGGGAGGGGGAAGTTATTTTAGATTTATTTGGAGTACTGTTTGCACTCTGTTGTTTACTATTAGTGGTTAAAGAAGGTTTAGATGTTGATTTTCCATCTGTGTTATCTTGTTGTCTTTCTATGATGGACCTCAAACCTTCCATTATCTCCTTTACTGTTAGAGAAGATGTGTTATATAAGACAAACAACCTATCCAGTACATCATTGGGTAATTTGCGTCTCATATGGACTTGGATTATCCAATCCGATTCATCCAGATTCACTTTATTTATAAGGGCTTTGAGGAAGGACTCAAGCTCCAATTTAAAGGCTTGGAGTGAGTTAGTTGATCCATCTGGATGAGGGATATCTAAGAGTTTCTGGGTTAGAAGTCTGATAGTCCTTTCTGGCTTAGCATAATTTCCCTTAAGAAGCTGTACTGCACTATCATAACCATAATCAGTGAAGGTCAAATTACAGACCATCTTTAACGCTTCATCCCTTAAGAGACCTTGTAAATATGTAAATTTTGTGGTCTTTTGTATAGTGGCATTAGAATCCAATGAATCGACAAATTTGTTCCAGAAGTTATCCCAACTCTCGTCCTCTGTACCAGAGAAAGTTGGGAGACTAAGTGATGGTAATTTGACTTCTGGTTGTGTTGGGTTTTGGGAAGTTGTGGCTGCAATGCTTGTAGTGGCCTTGTGTATGGTTATTAACTTGACAAAGTGTTGTAACTTTGTTCGTATTGCATCTTCAAAATCTGCGTTTTCTTGTACGACAGCTTTCATTGCATCTTCTTTGATGTTAGTAGCAAGAACATCCTGATATATCTGGATTTGCATTTGTACATGCTGAAATTTGCTCTCTGCAACCTTATGATGACCTTCCAATTCTACATAATCAACTGGAGTTTGATTGCATAAATCATTGCATTTTTTTATCTTTCGGGTTAAATGACCCTTCATACCTGCGAGGGTTGCTTTCACATTTATTGCATTAGACATGATGGCTGTATTTGCTAGCCGTGTTGCAATTGTTCTAGTGCTAAGCCTTGTTGGACTTTGATTTTGTCTGTTACTAGCACTTGAGCTAGTAGAGCTACTAGTTTCTGAACTAGAGCTGTTTATCATTAAAAAATACATAATTATACAATCATACACACTTTAATTTGAGTGGTAACCTTGTATCTATGCTGGATTTACGTCAAGTTAGCCCCTCAAAATCACTCTTAGTTGGTATAGAGATACAGATTAACACTCAAAAGTGAAGTGATTATAGTTAAATTATTACTATAGTTATGGTAATATTATGTAGACAACACAACTCGGGGGGTTGTCATAAGAAACTGCATAAAAATATGTGCTTGCTAGGTTGTAATATAGGTTCAACTCTAGACAAGTGTAAATTCTTACCCTTACACCAGGTTAGCACAATAAATTAGACTAGGTGGCTGTACAACACCAGCCAAAAATGTCCTATTCTTGTGCAGGAACTGGTTGTAAATAATGTGACATGCAGTAATTGTTTCAGTAATGGTGCAATATTAAATATTATGTTATGTTTATATAAACACTTAAAAAAATATATAAATAAATAAATATAAATAAATAAATGTTTATTTATGTAAGGTACATACATACAAGAGATTTTACAAAGTTTGTTGGATTAATAGATAGAGCTAGTACATACAATGCCTAAAGCCACTATTATGCAAAACGTTTCGGGCAGGAAAAACATTAATGACTTAAGCTTAATACTAATGGATATAAAGAATAAAATGTGGTGAGAACAAATAAAAATAGAAGTAAAACGAGGGGGGGGGGAACATGGCTGAAAAAGCAGCACAGATACAATTACAAATTATTACAGACAATTACATTCAAACAGCGTTGTTTTGACGAAAAAAAACAGACATGGGTTGACAACAGAGGGGTAAGGTAGGTTACAGGGAATTTATTAGGTAGTGCTTCATTTTTATCTTAAACTGGTTGAGAGAGGTACAGTCTTTAACATGGTTGGGAAGGTCATTCCACATTCTGGGTCCCTTGATTTGAAGAGCATTTCTAGTTTGATTAAGTCGTACTCTATTAATATCAAAACTGTATTTATTTCTGGTGTGGTGCTCATAGGTTCTGTTACAACCTTCAATGAATCTTTTGAGGTCAGGATTGGCATTACAGTTCAGCCTCTTATCAACCTTTTGTAGTGATAAAGCACAAATGTTCTTTTGGTTAAGGCCTCGGAACACTAATAGTGCTTGTTGTAAGTTCTGGTCACTTGTTAGCTGAGATTGAAAAAGTTAGGCAAGAAACTGTATAGCAGTGTCTTCCTGCTATAATAATATATGTGTAAATATTGCTCATATGTTTATATAGATCCTAATCAGGATCTTGTATCTAGGTTCAAAGGACCAAACTCATGTGGAAAAATCCTAGCAAGCTTTAATTCTTTTATTCAATTTTTTATGCAATTATTTAATTTATTTTTCAGTTGACTTTAATATTATATTACTTTTCTTCTGAGTTACTTCTTAGTTCTTAGTTAGAGGACTGTATATATTCTGATTCAACCTGCTATAATATTTCTGCACACATAGTTGGGGGGGGGGGGCAATTTGTGGCTTAAACCACTTTGAGGTGGATCCTTCATAAACCACAAATTGTTTACCTAGTTTTTAATATAAAATTATAAATCATACCATATATGGTGGTCTAATCTACTGTAATACTTAATTTAATTATGTATACTACTCTATCTACAGTATTAAAAACAAAAGGGCCTTATCTGATACTATAGTTGTGGCCTGCTAAGGCGGTGTAAATGTAGCATCAGATTGGGGTGTGGCCCTGTGCCTCAGAGTGCCACGTAATGGTGGCTATCTGGAGGCCTGCAAGGCTTGATGTAAAGCAGAGTAACAAATTTCTATAATTATGTTGGGAGCCAACTATCTGCTTCAGTAACTTCCCTCACCATTATCTGTTTGAGATGTTTAACATTAGTAAAAGCACACCAACATATTAAGGCACAGGTATGACACGAATAAGTGGGAAGTATAATGTTGAGTACGTACTTGGTTGAGCATTAAAGCTCTCTTATAACCGGCTACCTAACTAATATTGACCAGTGCACACTACCAATAAGAAGTTATAAGGCAGTCGGACACTCAGGTGTTCTGTTGGGTGGTAGAACTGGTGTGGTAGTTCCTTTAGGACAGAGGAGAATGTCTGTCGTTGAAGACTCGTATCACAATTCTCCAACAGCACTCTCATGTTGTTTTGTTTACAAGTTTTGTGGTGTACGTGCTGATTGAAAATGTTTTGGTTCTACTTCTGATTTTATTTAACAGTAGCAAAGGAGTCAAAAGTCAAGCTGTACTTTTGGTGTTGGAAATGATATTCAGTCCTAGTGAACACTTTTATTACGTTTAAACACTAGACTGTTGTTTGAAAAGAGATGAGATGTATAAATATATGTCATGTTGGATGACGTCACAGAATAACCTATTCTCCTTTTCTTTAATGGGTAACTTATGTTATTTTGTGCGTCGGATTTCTGACAACACACCCTCTCACACTCTTGCACATTTAGGGGTAACATATGGTAGAGGTGTACACTAGGATGAATGAACATAACAAAGGGGACAAACATAGGGTATTAAAAGTAACAACACAAGACAGAACTCAAAATAGAGTATAAAATTGGAAAAATTTAGATTTAAGAAAGAACTTCATGGGTAAATACATTTTCTTTGTACTTCAAAGTTCATGTTTGCAATGTTACAAAGTTCCAATTAACTACCATACATGCAGTTAAAGTTTATTTTATGTTTATGTTTTTTATGTTAAATTATTTTTTTTATTTGTTTCTATATTTTCATAAAGCATGCTTACCGTCTTATTCCCAGTTTTATGATAATTTTACAAGGTTTAAAACATAAAGTTCAATATAATATTATGGTTTCATACAGAAATTATACGTTAATATTACATCATAATAACATAACGATGCCGTGTACATAACGTTATATTGACATCATATAAATGTTATATTTATGGTATAGGAATGTAAATTGAATACGTTTAAATAAAGTAAACAAAAAAAACAAAATGTGCACTGAAAATTGTTTATTTTTAAATATAAAGCATGAAAACATTATAATTCTATAGCATTCACTATTATTTTAAAAATTTTACTTAAATCTTAAAAAACTGTGTCAAGAATATATGTTTTTAGTTATCTCTAATGGTTTTAAGGATGTCATAAGTACCTATTTATGTCAATAGTTACAGTAATCTCTTGAAACCTGGCAAAATGAAGCTACGCGTCTCATCCTTGGGGCTCCAAAGTCCACGAGAATAGTTAACATGAGAGCAGAGTTAAAATTACCTACAATAAGTGAGAGAATTTTGTCTATTAGCACAGTTTTAGGTGTAAAGGCATTGAGTAGATCGAGACAACACATGAAGTTTCAAGCTAAACTTTCTAATATGCTGCACTCACCTGAGGTCTATAGAAGAAGAACGAAATCTGATTATGTATTTTGGTTCTACAGGGTAGCCAACTCCATCAAAATATTAAATATGTACCCAACTCAATTAATGATTAATCAACCAATTGCTCCATGGGACAACTGGGATCTATCAGTTGATTTTGTAAATGCGCCCAAGAAAGATAGTGTGCACTCTACATTATTAAAACAGTTAACTCTGAAAAGCATCACTGAAAGTACTCAGAGTATGGGTAACGGTGTGTATCAGTGCTATACCGACGGCTCTGTAGAAGAAGGTGGACGATGTACCGGATGTGCATGCAATATATTTGAACAATCTTCTCTCGTACATACAGCAATGAAGCGCGTCAATGACTGGGCAAGTACAACTCAAACCGAACTTGCAGGCATATACCTTGCCACTGAATTTTTAAAAGACAAAGGCAGTGGACTTATATACTGTGACTCGCAGAGTGCACTCCTGGCATTGAACGCACATAGTAGTGATACCCATAAAATAGTCAGTGATATTCGAATGAATGTTTTAGCTGCTAAAGAAAACAGATTTGAAATTAAATTCCTATGGATACCATCACATGTTGGCATCTCAAGGCATGACACTGTTGATATGCTTGCAAAGACCGCCTGTAGAAAACCAGTGGTAGAAATTGATATGGGTGTTTCATTAGCAGTGACAAAGAGAATACTTAAACAAATATCTAATGAAGATCTCACCGACCTAACAAATTCACAAAGACCTGAAAGTTGTAGCATTAAATATTATGATAGATATCGTGAGGAGACATTCACATATGGGACTAATAGAACAAGAACCCGGCAATGTGATGTTATAGTGGCCAGAATTCGCCTGGGATATAGACGTATCTAGCAGCTTTCTCAAAACCCAAATGTCGAGTACACAATTTGTCAGCTTTGTGAAAGAGAAAACATGCACACTCTTGAACATTATATTGTAGAATGCCCCATATTGTCTGACTTTCACCCTCCTGGGCTGAGGTATGCTGAACTGTGTAATTACTATATGAGTACTGGAACACTTGATGATATATTGGACTTGTATCCAAGATTGACCATGTAATGTATCATTTATACAATGTATGTATGTGATGTAACTATATAACCTGAGCTTGTAAAAGCACCCTAATCACCTTTAGTGATTAAGTGCTTAATTGCACACTAGTTTCTCTGTCAGCTATCTCACCCTGTCAGAGTAAAAGAGACAAATGTATGTGAATGCATGTGTGTATATATGCATGTATATATGTATATGTACGTATATATGTGTGTGTATGTATATGTATGTGTATAAAGTACATATGGAAGCTGATCAGAATTGCATTTCACCATTGTAAATGCACATTAATGACACTTCGAACACTTTATGTAGGGCATACGTAAATCTGTGTATCTATGCATTTACGTATGTAGGTTATCTTAGCATTTTAAAAGTACTGAATCATCTTCTGTGGTTGATTGTTCAATAAATCATTGAACTATATGTTTAACTGTTCTCTAACCCTGTCTATGGAGGACAGAAGAAAATGTATATATGCTGGTTAGCATTGTAAATGTGTGGCCACGTTTGTGGTAGAAAATAATAATAATAATAAAAAAGTATCACCTCTGTGGCACCATTTAAAAACATCCACAAACGTTCTGTGTTTGTTGGGAAATACTCAGGGAAAATGACAGAGTGGACATAGATGAAATGTTCACATAGAATACTAACAGAACGAGGGGACATGGGTGGAAGCTGGAAACTCAGATGAGTCACAGAGATGTTAGGAAGTTTTCTTTTAGCATCAGAGTAGTGGAAAAATGAAATGCACTTAAGCAGCAGGTTGTGAAAGCGAATTCTATTCATAATTTTAAAACTAGATATGATAAGGAAATAGTGCTGGAGTCATTGCTGTAAGCATCCAATGGCTTGAAAGGCGGGATCCAAGAGTCAATGCTCGATCCTGCAGACACAAATAGCTGAGTACACACAAGCACACACGTTTAAACATGTTTAACTATTGAGAGTTACATGCTCACTCTCATACTCACTGCACTTCAAAGAGCTGAAGCTCTTCCCACACACATAAACAAATGTAAAACAAATACAAATAGTAAATACACACACACTCGTTCAAAACATGTTTAAACACACACACACACACACACATACACACACACACATACAAAAGCATTTTTCCTGCTGAGAGGTCGGGGCCCAAGAACTGAAACTCAACCCCACATAAGCACAGTTAGGGTTACACCCCTCAAACACTGATGCCACAATCCATGTAAGCACAATTAGGTTACACCCTTAACATGTTTGACTATTGAGAGGTGGGACTAAAGAGCCGAAGCTCAACCAATAGGAGGATACAACTAGGAGAGCACACACACACACACAGATCCGCTGAGAGTTGTGACCCAAAAACTGAAACTCAACTCAACGTAAGTTCAATTAGGGTTACAAATAGATGAGCTCACACTCACACACCCACATGCATGTGCGCACGCAGAAAAAAAATCTTCCTCAGAGAGACGGTGTCCATGAACTGGAGCTCAACACCACATAAGTACAATTAGGATTACACCCTTCAAACACTGAGGTGAGTACAACTAGGTGAGCTCACACACACACACGCGCGCATGCGCTCCCGCACACACAAAGAAAACATTCATCCACAGAGAGGTGGGGCCCTAGAACTGATGCTCAACCCCACGTAAGCACAATTAGGGTTACTCACCTCAAACACTACTGCCAAACACTGATAAACACAATTGATCCCTGATAATCTCAATTAATGAATGGAAAAAGCATATTCCTTTATAACATATCTGATTAGAACCACTGTTACATCAAGATCATGTACGATAACAAGTGTCTCGCCCTGTCAATAAGGGAACTACTTACTGTACTACGCAGAAAATCCTCAGCTCTTGCCATACTTATACGCAGCTCTAGCACGAGACGATGAAGCCGTGTTGTTGGGGCCCATGCTGGTGGTGTTCATACCGGTGTAGGCCGTGGTGTTGGGGCCAAGACAAAAATTGCAGGTGTACTTGTGTGGGAGAATTGTGACTATTTGACTATTTTTTCCAACAAATTCCAGCATTTGAAGGTACCAATGTTGTTGGAAAACCCTTATTCCCCTATACTGGTATTGCTATGGCTGAAATTGATTATTTTATGGCAAATTTCGATCAGCCATTCATGGAGCATCTCGTTGCAGAGACGCACCGATATGCTCTGCAATATATTGCCTTGGCACTGTCAAGGCCCCCAGGAGGGAAATGTCAGTGGTTGGCACTGGTAATGCAGTGGGTGAATGCCAACTGAGAAAATGTGATAAAATGTTATCAATGCACTGGAGTGACAGGCCCGAGGTGAATATGTTGACAACTATTCACTCCGATGCAATGTTGGCCAGTGGCAAAGTCAACTTTGCAACAGGGATGAAAATGTATAAACCTTATTGTGTTATTGACTACAATGTAAATATGCGTTTAGTAGATAAATCTAACATGATAGTTGGTTCCATTGAGTGCATGAGAAAATCTGTGAAGTGGACCAAGAAATTGTTTTTCCATCTTGTTGATGATAGAGTGCTGAACTGTTTCAACACGTAACTCGTAAAATCTTACAAGAGACCACCTATCCGTATATTCAGTGTCGCTGTAGTGTCGTAACTACTGGTGAAATATGGGGGTGGAGGGCAGCATTGTGATGCATGGGTTGCCAGCAACAATGTCTCATGCAGTTCCTGAAACTCAGGTTTAAAGATTATATTGCTGTACACAAACTTGGCTATATGCAAAGCCCAGAAACACGTGTAAAAGGGTAAACGTTACTGCGTTGTTTGCAAGAACACGCAACGTAAGGAACAAAAGTGAAGATCCATCTGCACTTGGTGTGTTGAATGCAAAGTGTCCTTGTGCCATGTTGACTGCTTCAGTGAATATCACACACTCGAACATTTCTAAGTGTTGTATATAGTCTGTGATAGTGTACAGTGTAAATAAGTTGTAAATGTAAATAATTGAACATGTAATATAGAAAATATGAAAAAATTTTATGGGGACATTTGTGATACATGTAACAGTTTCTTTGAACAATGTGGATGTCCTACTGCCTGAATATTGTAAACATGTTCAATATATGTATATCAGGATTAGCCAGAAAAAACTCTAAAATGCATTTGTAATTGTGCGAAAAAATTAACATAAAAATATTTGAGGTAACTCCCGTTTGCTGGATCTGGCTCGTAACTGCCTCCGGGAGCCTTCGCCATAAGCGACCACTAAGCCATGACGTCACACGCCATTTTCTGGACACCACTGCGGCCAAAGTAAGTACAATTGTACAATATTTTTAAAATATATGTGATCAGGAGAGAGTATTTACATATTTTGGAATTCAAAAGAAAATTCCAATGATTTATTTTAGGTCAACGGGTGTGTCATATTTTAAGGCAGTGCAGCACAGTGGTAAAAATGTTGAATACTGTTTTTTTTTTATATTGGTTATCCAGGTTTTCCAATATTGCCATGGTCTGAAGAGTAGGGAGATTTATGCCGTAGAGCATGTGGGCCACCTGCCAGCTTGTGCAAGAGGAGGTGCACCAGCTGCCAGGTAGTCCAAGTATGGCATGCTCTTTGACAAAAGGGCATAAAGTGGGTGTTGTTTATGTGTATGTGTGTAACCATAAACCTACCCATATGCAATAAAGCATATACACCAGCTGTGACAGATGGCTCACCATCTGTCCAGGAGGGCGTGCTCTACGGAATAAGGGGTAAAGTGAGCAGAGCTTATGTTCTTGTGTGGGAGTTCAACTGTGTGTGTGTGTGTGTGTAACCACAAAGTCCACCCCTACGCCATAGGACATGCCCACCAACTGTGATAGGTGAATCACCATCTTTCCACGAGGGGGTGTTCTATGGCGAAAGGGAGTAAAGTGGGTGGGGCTTGTGTTTGTGTGTTTGTGTGTGTATGTGTGTGTGACTGGAAACCCCTACCTATACGCCATCTGTGACAGGTGGATGATGCTCAATGTCGACGAAGGGTTGGTCTCAATGTGTTGGTCTCCTTGATGTATGAAGGGGACAGGGTCTGTGAGTGTCACACACACACACACACACTTACACACATTAATGGTGGCAATGTTTTTCCATCATATTTCTGTCTGGATCTTCTGTCGTTTGGTGGGGGGGGGGGGTTATATACGACTACTACTATAATTTTTTGTCCTCCAATTGCTATGGTACCTATTCTGTAGTCATTGAAATCTTCACAGCCCTGAATAACCATCTCTTCAAAACTCCAGGCTTTTCTTATCAGCAGATCTACACCACCTCCTCCTCTCTCTTTCCTCACTACATAGTAGTCCTGTGGAAGCACTGCATTTGTTATGATTTTTGTTAGCTTTCTGTGAGTGCTATTATGTCTAAGTTTTCCTCTAGTGCCCATTCTCCAAGTTCACTTGTTTTATTTGTAATCCTATCTATGTTAGTGAACATTGCCATGAAGCTCACTTCCTTCTGTTCATTCTCTTGTCCCCTTCTTGGTGAACATTTTGCTGATGGAGAAAACTGTTCTATAGGTGTGAAGATTTGTGAGTTGGTTAACATAGTCTGGTATAGTGAGGCACTCTAGTGTAGTGAGACACTCTGGTGTAGTGAGACACTCTGGTGTGGTGAGGCACTCTGGTGTAGTGAGGCACTCTGGTGTAGTGAGACACTCTGGTGTGGTGAGACACTCTGGGGTAGTGAGGCACTCTGGTGTGGTGGGGCATTCTGGTGTAGTGAGGCACTCTGGTGTAGTGAGACACTCTGGTGTAGTGAGACACTCTGGTGTGGTGAGACACTCTGGTGTAGTGAGGCACTCTGGTGTGGTGGGGCATTCTCGTGGAGTGAGGCACTCTGGTGGAGTGGGGCACTCTGGTGTAGTGAGACACTCTGGTATAGTGAGGCACTCTGGTGTAGTGAGACACTCTGGTGTAGTGAGACACTCTGGTGTGGTGAGGCACTCTGGTGTAGTGAAGCACTCTGGTGTAGTGGGGCACTCTGGTGTGGTGAGGCACTCTGGTGTAGTGAGGCACTCTGGTGTAGTGAGACACTCTGGTGTGGTGAGACACTCTGGGGTAGTGAGGCACTCTGGTGTGGTGGGGCATTCTCGTGGAGTGAGGCACTCTGGTGGAGTGGGGCACTCTGGTGTAGTGAGACACTCTGGTATAGTGAGGCACTCTGGTGTAGTGAGACACTCTGGTGTAGTGAGACACTCTGGTGTGGTGAGGCACTCTGGTGTAGTGAAGCACTCTGGTGTAGTGGGGCACTCTGGTGTGGTGAGACACTCTGGTGTAGTGAGGCACTCTGGTGTAGTGAGACACTCTGGTGTGGTGAGACACTCTGGTGTAGTGAGGCACTCTGGAGTAGTGAGGCACTCTGGTGTAGTGAGACATTCTGGTGTAGTGAGGCACTCTGGTGTTGTGAGGCTCTCTGGTGAAGTGAGGCACTCTGGTGTAGTGAGACACTCTGGTGTGGTGGGACACTCTGGTGGAGAGAGGCACTCTGGTGTAGTGAGGCACTCTGGTGTAGTGAGGCACTCTGGTGTAGTGAGACTCTCTGGTGTAGTGAGGCACTCTGGTGTAGTGAGGCTCTCTGTTGTAGTGAGGCACTCTGGAGTAGTGAGGCACTCTGGTGTAGTGAGACATTCTGGTGTAGTGAGGCACTCTGGTGTTGTGAGGCTCTCTGGTGAAGTGAGGCACTCTGGTGTAGTGAGACACTCTGGTGTAGTGAGACACTCTGGTGCAGTGAGACACTCTGGTGTAGTGAGACACTCTTGTGTAGTGGGGCACTCTGGTGTAGTGAGGCACTCAGGTGTGGTGGGCACTCTGGTGGAGTGATTCACTCTAGTGGAGTGCGACACTCTGGTGTAGTGAGGCACTCTGGTGTGGTGGGACACTCTGGTGGAGAGAGGCACTCTGGTGTAGTGAGGCACTCTGGTGTAGTGAGGCACTCTGGTGTAGTGAGACTCTCTGGTGTAGTGAGGCACTCTGGTGTAGTGAGGCTCTCTGTTGTAGTGAGGCACTCTGGAGTAGTGAGGCACTCTGGTGTAGTGAGACATTCTGGTGTAGTGAGGCACTCTGGTGTTGTGAGGCTCTCTGGTGAAGTGAGGCACTCTGGTGTAGTGAGACACTCTGGTGTAGTGAGACACTCTGGTGCAGTGAGACACTCTGGTGTAGTGAGACACTCTTGTGTAGTGGGGCACTCTGGTGTAGTGAGGCACTCAGGTGTGGTGGGCACTCTGGTGGAGTGATTCACTCTAGTGGAGTGGGACACTCTGGTGTAGTGAGGCACTCTGGTGTGGTGGGACACTCTGGTGGAGAGAGGCACTCTGGTGTAGTGAGGCACTCTGGTGTAGTGAGGCTCTCTGGTGTAGTGAGGCACTCTGGTGTGGTGGGGCACTCTGGTGTAGTGAGACACTCTGGTGTAGTGAGGCACTCTGGTGTAGTGAGGCACTCTGGTGTAGTGAGGCTCTCTGGTGTAGTGAGGCACTCTGGTGTAGTGAGGCTCTCTGGTGTAGTGAGGCACTCTGGCTTAGTGAGGCACTCTGGTGTAGTGGGGCTCTCTTGTGTAGTGAGACACTCTGGTGTGGTGGACACTCTGGTGGAGTGAGACACTCTGGTGTAGTGAGACACTCTGGTGTAGTGCGGCACTCTGGTGTAGTGAGACACTCTGGTGTAGTGAGGCACTCTGGTGTAGTGAGGCTCTCTGGTGTAGTGAGGCACTCTGGTTTAGTGAGGCACTCTGGTGTGGTGGGGCACTCCGGTGTAGTGAGACACTCTGGTGTAGTGAGGCACTCTGGTGTAGTGGGGCACTCTGGTGGAGTGAGGCACTCTGGTGGAGTGAGGCACTCTGGTGGAGTGAGGCACTCTGGTGGAGTGAGGCACTCTGGTGGAGTGAGGCACTCTGGTGTAGTGAGGCTCTCTGGTGTAGTGAGGCACTCTGGTGTAGTGAGGCTCTCTGGTGTAGTGAGGCACTCTGGCTTAGTGAGGCACTCTGGTGTAGTGGGGCTCTCTTGTGTAGTGAGACACTCTGGTGTGGTGGACACTCTGGTGGAGTGAGACACTCTGGTGTAGTGAGACACTCTGGTGTAGTGCGGCACTCTGGTGTAGTGAGACACTCTGGTGTAGTGAGGCACTCTGGTGTAGTGAGGCTCTCTGGTGTAGTGAGGCACTCTGGTTTAGTGAGGCACTCTCGTGTGGTGGGGCACTCCGGTGTAGTGAGACACTCTGGTGTAGTGAGGCACTCTGGTGTAGTGGGGCACTCTGGTGGAGTGAGGCACTCTGGTGGAGTGAGGCACTCTGGTGGAGTGAGGCACTCTGGTGTAGTGAGGCACTCTGGTGTAGTGAGGCACTCTGGTGTAGTGAGGCACTCTGGTGAAGTGAGACACTCTGGTGCAGTGAGGCACTCTGGTGCAGTGAGACACTCTGGTGTAGTGAGGCATTCTGGTGTAGTGAGGCACTCTGGTGGAGTGAGGCACTCTGGTTGAGTGAGGCACTCTGGTGGAGTGAGGCACTCTGGTGTAGTGAGGCACTCTGGTGTAGTGGGGCACTCTGGTGTAGTGAGGCACTCTGGTGTAGTGAGACACTCTGGTGTAGTGAGGCACTCTGGTGTAGTGAGACACTCTGTTGTAGTGAGGCACTCTGGTGTAGTGAGGCACTCTGGTGGAGTGGGGCACTCTGGTGGAGTGAGGCACCCTGGTGGAGTGGGGCACTCTGGTGTAGTGAGACACTCTGGTGTAGTGAGGCACTCTGGTGTAGTGAGGCACTCTGGTGTAGTGGGGCACTCTGATGTGGTGAGACACTCTGGTGTAGTGCGGCTCTCTGGTGTAGTGAGGCACTCTGGTTTAGTGAGGCACTCTGGTGTGGTGGGGCACTCTGGTGTAGTGACACACTCTGGTGTAGTGAGGCACTCTGGTGTAGTGGGGCACTCTGGTGTAGTGACACACTCTGGTGTAGTGAGGCACTCTGGTGTAGTGGGGCACTCTGGTGTTGTGGGGCACTCTGGTGTAGTGAGGCACTCTGGTGTGGTTGGGCACTCTGGTGGAGTGAGGCACTCTGGTGTAGTGAGGCACTCTAATGTGGTGGGGCACTCTGGTGTGGTGAGACACTCTGGTGTAGTGAGGCACTCTGGTGTAGTGAGGCACTCTGGTGTAGTGAGGCACTCTGATGTGGTGGGGCACTCTGGTGTAGTGAGGCACTCTGGTGTAGTGAGGCACTCTGGTGTAGTGAGGCACTCTGGTGTAGTGAGGCACTCTGGTGTAGTGAGACACTCTGGTGTAGTGAGACACTCTGGTGTGGTGAGACAATCTGGTGTAGTGAGACACTCTGGTGTAGTGAGACACTCTGGTGTAATGAGACACTCTGGTGTAGTGAGGCTCTCTGGTGTAGTAAGGCACTCTGGTGTAGTGAGGCACTTTGATGTAGTGAGACACTCTGGTGTGGTGAGACACTGGTGTAGGGGGGCACTCTGGTGTAGTAAGGCACTCTGGTGTAGTGAGGCACTTTGATGTAGTGAGACACTCTGGTGTGGTGAGACACTGGTGTAGTGGGGCACTCTGGTGTGGTGAGACACTCTGGTGTGGTGGGCACTCTGGTGGAGTGAGACACTCTGGTGGAGAGAGACACTCATGTGTAGTGAGGCACTCTGGTGTAGTGAGACACTCTGGTGTAGTGAGGCACTCTGGTGTAGTGAGAAACTCTGGTGTAGTGAGGCACTCTGGTTTAGTGAGACACTCTGGTGTAATGGGGCACTCTGGTGTAGTGAAGCACTCATGTGTGGTGGGCACTCTGGTGGAGTGATTCACTCTAGTGGAGTGGGACACTCTGGTGTAGTGAGGCACTCTGGTGTGGTAGGGCATTCTGGTTGAGTGAGGCACTTTGGTGGAGTGGGGCACTCTGGTGTAGTGAGACACTCTGGTATAGTGAGGCACTCTGGTGTAGTGAGACACTCTGGTGTAGTGAGACACTCTGGTGTGGTGAGGCATTCTGGTGTAGTGAGGCACTCTGGTGTAGTGAGACACTCTGGTGTGGTGAGACACTCTGGTGTAGTGAGGCACTCTGGTGTGGTGGGGCATTCTGGTGTAGTGAGGCACTCTGGTGTAGTGAGACTCTGGTGTAGTGAGACACTCTGGTGTGGTGAGACACTCTGGTGTAGTGAGGCACTCTGGTGTGGTGGGGCATTCTGGTGGAGTGAGGCACTCTGGTGGAGTGGGGCACTCTGGTGTAGTGAGACACTCTGGAATAGTGAGGCACTCTGGTGTAGTGAGACACTCTGGTGTAGTGAGACACTCTGGTGTGGTGAGGCACTCTCGTGTAGTGAGGCACTCTGGTGTAGTGGGGCACTCTGGTGTGGTGAGACACTCTGGTGTAGTGAGGCACTCTGGTGTAGTGAGGCACTCTGGTGTAGTGAGACACTCTGGTGTAGTGAGGCACTCTGGTGTAGTGAGGCTCTCAGTTGTAGTGAGGCACTCTGGTGTAGTGAGGCACTCTGGTGTAGTGAGACATTCTGGTGTAGTGAGGCACTCTGGTGTAGTGAGGCTCTCTGGTGTAGTGAGGCACTCTGGTGTAGTGAGGCACTCTGGTTTAGTGAGGCACTCTGGTTTAGTGAGGCACTCTGGTGTAGTGAGGCTCTCTTGTGTAGTGAGACACTCTGGTGTGGTGGGCACTCTGGTGGAGTGAGACACTCTGGTGTAGTGAGACACTCTGGGGTGGTGAGGCACTCTGGTGTAGTGAGACACTCTGGTGTAGTGAGACACTCTATTGTAGTGAGGCACTCTGGTGTAGCGAGACACTCTGGTGTGGTGAGGCACTCTGGTGTAGTGAGGCACTCTGGTGTAGTGAGGCACTCTGGTGTAGTTAGACACTCTGGTGTGGTGAGACACTCTGGTGTAGTGAGACACTCTGGTGTAGTGAGACACTCTGGTGTAATGAGACACTCTGGTGTAGTGAGGCTCTCTGGTGTAGTAAGGCACTCTGGTATAGTGAGGCACTCTGATGTAGTGAGACACTCTGGTGTGGTGAGACACTCTGGTGTAGTGGGGCACTCTGGTGTGGTGGGGCACTCCGGTGTAGTGAGACACTCTTGTGTAGTGAGGCACTCTGGTGTAGTGGGGCACTCTGGTGGAGTGAGGCACTCTGGTGGAGTGAGGCACTCTGGTGTAGTGAGGCACTCTAGTGTAGTGGGGCACTCTGGTGTAGTGAGGCACTCTGGTGTAGTGAGGCACTCTGGTGTAGTGAGACACTCTGGTGCAGTGAGGCACTCTGGTGTAGTGAGGCACTCTGGTGTAGTGAGACACTCTGGTGTAGTGAGACACTCTGGTGTAGTGAGGCACTCTGGTGGAGTGAGGCACTCTGATGGAGTGAGGCACTCTGGTGGAGTGAGGCACTCTGGTGGAGTGAGGCACTCTGGTGTAGTGAGGCACTCTGGTGTAGTGAGGCACTCTGGTGTAGTGGGGCACTCTGGTGTAGTGAGGCACTTTGGTGTAGTGAGACACTCTGGTGTAGTGAGGCACTCTGGTGTAGTGAGGCACTCTGGTGGAGTGGGGCACTCTGGTGGAGTGAGGCACTCTAATGTTGTGGGGCACTCTGGTGTGGTGAGACACTCAGGTGTAGTGAGGCACTCTGGTGTAGTGAGGCACTCTGGTGAAGTGAGGCACTCTGATGTGGTGGGGCACTCTGGTGTAGTGAGGCACTCTGGTGTAGTGAGGCACTCTGGTGTAGTGAGGCACTCTGCTGTAGTGAGGCACTCTGATACCTGGTTGATACCTGGTTGATGGGGTTCTGGGAGTTCTTCTACTCCCCAAGCCCGGCCCGAGGCCAGGCTCGACTTGTGAGAGTTTGGTCCACCAGGCTGTTGCTTGGAGCGGCCCGCAGGCCCACATACCCACCACAGCCCGGTTGGTCCGGCACTCCTTGGAGGAATAAATCTAGTTTCCTCTTGAAAATGTCCACTGTTGTTCCGGCAATATTTCTTATGCTTGCTGGGAGGACGTTGAACAACCGCGGACCTCTGATGTTCATACAGTGTTCTCTGATTGTGCCTATGGCACCTCTGCTCTTCATTGGTTCTATTCTACATTTTCTTCCATGTCGTTCACTCCAGTACGTTGTTATTTTACTGTGTAGATTTGGTACTTGACCCTCCAGTATCTTCCAGGTGTATATTATTTGATATCTCTCTCGTCTTCTTTCTAGTGAGTACATTTGGAGGGCTTTGAGACGATCCCAATAATTTAGGTGCTTTATTGCGTCTATGCGTGCCGTATATGTTCTCTGTATTCCCTCTATTTCAGCAATCTCTCCTGCTTTGAAGGGGGAAGTGAGTACTGAGCAGTACTCAAGACGGGACAACACAAGTGCCTTGAAGAGTACAACCATTGTGATGGGATCCCTGGATTTGAAAGTTCTCGTAATCCATCCTATCATTTTTCTGGCTGTCGCAATATTTGCTTGGTTATGCTCCTTAAACGTTAGGTCGTCCGACATTATTATTCCCAAATCCTTTACATGCTGTTTTCCTACTATGGGTACATTTGATTGTGTTTTGTACTCTGTATTATGTTTAAGGTCCTCATTTTTACCGTACCTGAGTACCTGGAATTTATCACTGTTAAACATCATGTTATTTTCTGATGCCCAGTCGAAAACTTTATTAATATCAGCTTGAAGTTTTTCAATGTCCTCAGCCGAGGTAATTTTCATACTGATTTTTGTGTCATCTGCAAAGGATGATACGAAGCTGTGACTTGTATTTTTGTCTATATCTGATATGAGAATAAGGAAAAGCAGTGGTGCAAGGACTGTACCCTGAGGTACAGAGCTTTTCACTGCACTTGGACTAGATTTTATATGGTTGACAGTTACTCGCTGAGTCCTGTTTGACAGAAAACTGAGTATCCAGCGTCCTACTTTACCGGTTATTCCCATTGACTTCATTTTGTGTGCTATCACGCCATGGTCACATTTATCGAAGGCCTTTGCGAAGTCCGTGTATATCACATCAGCATTCTGTTTCTCTTCTAATGCCTCAGTGACTTTGTCGTAGTGCTCAAGTAGCTGTGAGAGGCACGATCTTCCCGCTCGAAATCCATGTTGGCCTGGGTTATGAAGGTCATTGGTCTCCATGAAATTGGTGACCTGACTCCTAATCACTCTCTCAAATACTTTTATGATGTGCGATGTTAGTGCAACTGGTCTATAATTTTTTGCCAATGCTTTGCTCCCTCCCTTGTGTAGAGGGGCTATGTCTGCTACTTTAAGTGCATCTGGTATCTCCCCCGTGTCCAAGCTCTTCCTCCACACTATACTGAGTGCCTGTGCTACCGGCACTTTGCATTTCTTTATAAATATTGAATTCCATGAGTCTGGACCTGGGGCCGAGTGCATGGGCATGTTTTCAATTTCTTTTTCAAAATTTAGTGCGCTCGTGTTTATATCAGTTATATTTACCGGGGTTTGAATATCCCGCATAAAGAAATTGTCTGGATCTTCCACCTTCATGTTGTTTATTGGAGTGCTAAACATGTCCTCATACTGCTTTTTTAGGATTTCACTAATTTCTTTGTCATCCTCCGTGTATGAACCTTCACTTGTACGAATAGGTCCAATACTGGCAGTGGTTTTTGCTTTTGATTTCGCATATGAGAAGAAATATTTTGGATTTTTCTTTATTTCCTGAATTGCTTTCTGTTCTAACTGCCTTTCTTCAGTTTCATATGAGTGTTTCAATTTCCGCTCGATTTCTTCAATCTCCCTATTTAAATTATTCCTTCTTTGACGGGAAATTCGTGTCTGCATAAGCAGTTCCGTTATTTTTTTCCTGCGTTTATAGTGTCGTCTGCGTTCTCTTTCTACGTTAGATCTCTTTCTGGCTTTCCTCAAAGGAACATGTTTCAGACAGACTTGATACGCTTCTGAAGTAAGTTTTTCTATTCCTTCTGTAGGACTTGTATTATTTAGAACAGTTCCCCATGGAATGTTTGTAAGTTCCCTGTTTATTATCTCCCAGTCTATCCTTTTATTATTAAAATTGAATTTACTGAATAGCCCCTCTCGCTTTATCAACGTTTTAGGTCTATTCTGAGTATTGATGGTCGTTTGCACTTCAATGAGTTTGTGATCTGAGTATGTGGTATCTGATATCGTAATGTCTCTGATAATGTCTTCATTGTTCGTAAAGACCAGATCTAGAATATTTTCATTTCTCGTTGGCTCCGATATCTGCTGATTGAGTGAAAATTTGTCACAGAATCTAAGTAGTTCTCTAATCTGTGGTTGGTTAGGTCCTGTTAGATTTCCTGGTATAATATTATTGTTTGCTATTTTCCACCTGAGACTAGGCAAGTTGAAGTCACCTAGGAAAATAATATCAGGTATCGGGTTCTCCAAATTATCAAGGCTATTCTCTATTTTGCTTATCTGTTCTGTGAATTCCTCAGCCGTTGCATCTGGCGGTTTGTATATTAGTATAATCACTAAATTTATTTTCTCTATTTTTAATCCCAGTACCTCTACCACCTCATTTGTAACGTTTAGGAGCTCCGAGCATACAAGGTCTTCCCTAATATACAGACCCACTCCTCCATGTGACCTAATTTTCCTATCACACCTGTATAGGTTATATCCTGGAATCCAGATCTCACTGTCCAACAATTCCCCTGCATGGGTTTCTGTGAAAGCTCCAAATACTGCATTTGACTCCGTGAGGAGGCCATTTATGAACTGTACTTTGTTGTTTGTTCTTGTTTTCAGTCCTTGTATGTTGGCAAAGATGAATGAGGTTACTCTATTAGTGATAGTTTGAATGGAAGACTTTTTCGGCACGTCCATTAATCGTGGACATAATGAGTTTGTTCTGACCAGTACTGATTGTTGTAGGGCAGTTTTCTGTCGTAGTTGTAGTTCCCTTTCGGTGGGTAATTGTATCTGTAATTCTGGAATGCCAGTGGATCTGTCATCCAGTTCCATACACTCTCCATGCTGCTCCTTTTGAATTCTCTGCCGGTCTGGTATAAAAAATTTATAGAGTTTCCTCCAAATTCATTATCCTGCTTGCCACTCTTTATGTAGCGTTCCGTGCCTTTCACGTGAAAGTGTGGGCAGCTGAGGTCATAGCATTTTCTGTCCTCCAGTGAGGTTTGGCACATGTCAGGATGGAAAAACCTACATATTGATCCAAATCGACACTCACCTTTCCTAAGCATATTTAAACATTTTTTGGGATGTTGGTAACTGCATTCTAATCCTTTCTTATTACCAGCATATCTATGTCTGCATATGCCCTTTGCATAAAATTTGCATAAGTCTGTCCTTCTGTTCTGAATTGCTCTATCGAGAACCGTCGTGGTGTCTGTACCTATCGAGCTGTCAGGTACACTTTCTAGTTTAATGTCATCTACATCCAGGCCTACTGAGTCAGAGTTTGCAACTTCCTGAGTTTCAGCCTCAGTTTCATCCCTGACTATAGCCTCCGCCCCTTGTATATTAGAATTGTTGTTCCTTTCCCACTCCTTCTGGATGGCTGGTAGGCTTCCAATGAATGATGTTTTCCGTTCATGCGTCATGTTATCTAGAAGGTTTTTTAGGATATTCCAAGCTGGCAGGTCATTTTTACACACCCAGAGCAAGTGGCCATCTCTCAGTGCCGTAGTGTTACTCACTCCTGTACAAGCCGAATGGAATCTAGTCTTACAGATATAACATTCAATTCCCGTTACCTTCGTCTTTAAGAAGTTGTTACAGTGGCCACAAATTTGTTTATTTACTCCCATATTGCCTTGTTTTGTTGTATATATCTATATATTTATAATATTATATGTATATTGTATATTTGTAACAATATATATGTATATATATTTATATGTTTAATATTATAATATTATATGTATATCGTATATTTTAATATTATGTATGTTATTTTGTTCAAACTTTATGGCAGGTACTTAGCGTAGGTAGCGAGGCTGGTCCCCCGGTCAGTACAGGTGACCTCTTGTGGCCCAGGTTGATGTCACCAGTTTCCAGTTACCCGATTTATAACCACTGATGCCGCCTCTTGCCACTATTCTATATTTCTAGTGTTCTATATTTATAATATTCACTTCCAACTTATATGTTGTTGTGATACCCGTTCCACATCACTGTTCCACGAATCACCGTTCACTATTTTTTTTTTTTTTCGTTTTTTTTTTTATCCTAATACACGCATGTACACCAAGCCTCGTTCACTGGCTCACACGCGGTCTCCCGTTTATTCTCTATTTAACACAAAGTTCTATTGTTAATGACTATTTTCAATTTTCCAGCGGTCACTATGCACTTTGTTATGTCTGTAATCAGTAATCCACGGCAGTAGTCCTACGAATCCCTGTTAATGTCACGATTTTAACGGAGCGCGCACGGTACGTCTACCCCCTCCCTCGACCTCGACTCAGCACTCTGGTGTAGTGAGACACTCTGGTGTAGTGAGACACTCTGGTGTGGTGAGACACTCTGGTGTAGTGAGACACTCTGGTGTAGTGAGACACTCTGGTGTAATGAGACACTCTGGTGTAGTGAGGCTCTCTGGTGTAGTAAGGCACTCTGGTGTAGTGAGGCACTTTGATGTAGTGAGACACTCTGGTGTGGTGAGACACTGGTGTAGTGGGGCACTCTGGTGTGGTGAGACACTCTGGTGTGGTGGGCACTCTGGTGGAGTGAGACACTCTGGTGGAGTGAGACACTCTGGTGTAGTGAGGCACTCTGGTGTAGTGAGACACTCTGGTGTAGTGAGGCACTCTGGTGTAGTGAGAAACTCTGGTGTAGTGAGGCACTCTGGTGTAGTGAGACACTCTGGTGTAGTGGGGCACTCTGGTGTAGTGAGGCACTCATGTGTGGTGGGCACTCTGGTGGAGTGATTCACTCTAGTGGAGTGGGACACTCTGGTGTAGTGAGGCACTCTGGTGTGGTGGGGCATTCTGGTGGAGTGAGGCACTCTGGTGGAGTGGGGCACTCTGGTGTAGTGACACACTCTGGAATAGTGAGGCACTCTGGTGTAGTGAGACACTCTGGTGTAGTGAGACACTCTGGTGTGGTGAGGCACTCTCGTGTAGTGAGGCACTCTGGTGTAGTGGGGCACTCTGGTGTGGTGAGACACTCTGGTGTAGTGAGGCACTCTGGTGTAGTGAGGCACTCTGGTGTAGTGAGACACTCTGGTGTAGTGAGGCACTCTGGTGTAGTGAGGCTCTCAGTTGTAGTGAGGCACTCTGGTGTAGTGAGGCACTCTGGTGTAGTGAGACATTCTGGTGTAGTGAGGCACTCTGGTGTAGTGAGGCTCTCTGGTGTAGTGAGGCACTCAGGTGTAGTGAGGCACTCTGGTTTAGTGAGGCACTCTGGTTTAGTGAGGCACTCTGGTGTAGTGAGGCTCTCTTGTGTAGTGAGACACTCTGGTGTGGTGGGCACTCTGGTGGAGTGAGACACTCTGGTGTAGTGAGACACTCTGGGGTGGTGAGGCACTCTGGTGTAGTGAGACACTCTGGTGTAGTGAGACACTCTGGTGTAGTGAGGCACTCTGGTGTAGCGAGACACTCTGGTGTGGTGAGGCACTCTGGTGTAGTGAGGCACTCTGGTGTAGTGAGGCACTCTGGTGTAGTTAGACACTCTGGTGTGGTGAGACACTCTGGTGTAGTGAGACACTCTGGTGTAGTGAGACACTCTGGTGTAATGAGACACTCTGGTGTAGTGAGGCTCTCTGGTGTAGTAAGGCACTCTGGTGTAGTGAGGCACTCTGATGTAGTGAGACACTCTGGTGTGGTGAGACACTCTGGTGTAGTGGGGCACTCTGGTGTGGTGAGACACTCTGGTGTGGTGGGCACTCTGGTGGAGTGAGACACACTGGTGGAGTGAGACACTCTGGTGTAGTGAGGCACTCTGGTTTAGTGAGGCACTCTGGTGTGGTGGGGCACTCCGGTGTAGTGAGACACTCTTGTGTAGTGAGGCACTCTGGTGTAGTGGGGCACTCTGGTGGAGTGAGGCACTCTGGTGGAGTGAGGCACTCTGCTGTAGTGAGGCACTCTGGTGTAGTGGGGCACTCTGGTGTAGTGAGGCACTCTGGTGTAGTGAGGCACTCTGGTGTAGTGAGACTCTCTGGTGCAGTGAGGCACTCTGGTGTAGTGAGGCACTCTGGTGTAGTGAGACACTCTGGTGTAGTGAGACACTCTGGTGTAGTGAGGCACTCTGGTGGAGTGAGGCACTCTGGTAAAGTGAGGCACTCTGGTGGAGTGAGGCACTCTGGTGGAGTGAGGCACTCTGGTGTAGTGAGGCACTCTGGTGTAGTGAGGCACTCTGGTGTAGTGGGGCACTCTGGTGTAGTGAGGCACTTTGGTGTAGTGAGACACTCTGGTGTAGTGAGGCACTCTGGTGTAGTGAGGCACTCTGGTGGAGTGGGGCACTCTGGTGGAGTGAGGCACCCTGGTGGAGTGAGGCACTCTGGTGTAGTGAGGCACTCTAATGTGGTGGGGCACTCTGGTGTGGTGAGACACTCAGGTGTAGTGAGGCACTCTGGTGTAGTGAGGCACTCTGGTGAAGTGAGGCACTCTGATGTGGTGGGGCACTCTGGTGTAGTGAGGCACTCTGGTGTAGTGAGGCACTCTGGTGTAGTGAGGCACTCTGCTGTAGTGAGGCACTCTGGTGTAGTGAGACACTCTGGTGTAGTGAGACACTCTGGTGTGGTGAGACACTCTGGTGTAGTGAGACACTCTGGTGTAGTGAGACACTCTGGTGTAATGAGACACTCTGGTGTAGTGAGGCTCTCTGGTGTAGTAAGGCACTCTGGTGAAGTGAGGCACTTTGATGTAGTGAGACACTCTGGTGTGGTGAGACACTGGTGTAGTGGGGCACTCTGGTGTGGTGAGACACTCTGGTGTGGTGGGCACTCTGATGGAGTGAGACACTCTGGTGGAGTGAGACACTCTGGTGTAGTGAGGCACTCTGGTGTAGTGAGACACTCTGGTGTAGTGAGGCACTCTGGTGTAGTGAGAAACTCTGGTGTAGTGAGGCACTCTGGTGTAGTGAGACACTCTGGTGTAGTGGGGCACTCTGGTGTAGTGAGGCACTCATGTGTGGTGGGCACTCTGGTGGAGTGATTCACTCTAGTGGAGTGGGACACTCTGGTGTAGTGAGGCACTCTGGTGTGGTGGGGCATTCTGGTGGAGTGAGGCACTCTGGTGGAGAGGGGCACTCTGGTGTAGTGAGACACTCTGGTATAGTGAGGCACTCTGGTGTAGTGAGACACTCTGGTGTAGTGAGACACTCTGGTGTGGTGAGGCACTCTGGTGTAGTGAGGCACTCTGGTGTAGTGAGACACTCTGGTGTGGTGAGACATTCTGGTGTAGTGAGGCACTCTGGTGTGGTGGGGCATTCTGGTGTAGTGAGGCACTCTGGTGTAGTGAGACACTCTGGTGTAGTGAGACACTCTGGTGTGGTGAGACACTCTGGTGTAGTGAGGCACTCTGGTGTGGTGGGGCATTCTGGTGGAGTGAGGCACTCTTTTGGAGTGGGGCACTCTGGTGTAGTGAGACACTCTGGTGTAGTGAGGCACTCTGGTGTAGTGAGACACTCTGGTGTAGTGATACACTCTGGTGTGGTGAGGCACTCTCGTGTAGTGAGGCACTCTGGTGTAGTGGGGCACTCTGGTGTGGTGAGACACTCTGGTGTAGTGAGGCACTCTGGTGTAGTGAGGCACTCTGGTGTTGTGAGACACTCTGGTGTAGTGAGGCACTCTGGTGTAGTGAGGCTCTCTGTTGTAGTGAGGCAGTCTGGTGTAGTGAGGCACTCTGGTGTAGTGGGACATTCTGGTGTAGTGAGGCACTCTGGTGTAGTGAGGCACTCTGGTTTAGTGAGGCACTCTGGTTTAGTGAGGCACTCTGGTGTAGTGAGGCTCTCTTGTGTAATGAGACACTCTGGTGTGGTGGGCACTCTGGTGGAGTGAGACACTCTGGTGTAGTGAGACACTCTGGTGTGGTGAGGCACTCTGGTGTAGTGAGACACTCTGGTGTAGTGAGACACTCTGGTGTAGTGAGGCACTCTGGTGTAGCGAGACACTCTGGTGTGGTGAGGCACTCTGGTGTAGTGAGGCACTCTGGTGTAGTGAGGCACTCTGGTGTAGTTAGACACTCTGGTGTGGTGAGACACTCTGGTGTGGTGGGCACTCTGGTGGAGTGAGACACTCTGGTGTAGTGAGACACTCTGGTGTGGTGAGGCACTCTGGTGTAGTGAGGCACTCTGGTGTAGTGAGACACTCTGGTGTAGTGAGGCACTCTGGTGTGGTGGGGCATTCTGGTGTAGTGAGGCACTCTGGTGTAGTGAGACACTCTGGTGTAGTGAGACACTCTGGTGTGGTGAGACACTCTGGTGTAGTGAGGGACTCTGGTGTGGTGGGGCATTCTGGTGGAGTGAGGCACTCTGTTGGAGTGGGGCACTCTGGTGTATTGAGACACTCTGGTATAGTGAGGCACTCTGGTGTAGTGAGACACTCTGGTGTAGTGAGACACTCTGTGGGGGTGAGGCACTCTCGTGTAGTGAGGCACTCTGGTGTAGTGGGGCACTCTGGTGTGGTGAGACACTCTGGTGTAGTGAGGCACTCTGGTGTAGTGAGGCACTCTGGTGTAGTGAGACACTCTGGTGTAGTGAGGCACTCTGGTGTAGTGAGGCTCTCTGTTGTAGTGAGGCACTCTGGTGTAGTGAGGCACTCTGGTGTAGTGAGACATTCTGGTGTAGTGAGGCACTCTGGTGTAGTGAGGCACTCTGGTTTAGTGAGGCACTCTGGTGAGGTGAGGCTCTCTTGTGTAGTGAGACACTCTGGTGTGGTGGGCACTCTGGTGGAGTGAGACACTCTGGTGTAGCGAGACACTCTGGTGTGGTGAGGCACTCTAGTGTAGTGAGGCACTCTGGTGTAGCGAGACACTCTGGTGTGGTGAGGCACTCTGGTGTAGTGAGGCACTCTGGTGTAGTGAGGCACTCTGGTGTAGTTAGACACTCTGGTGTGGTGAGACACTCTGGTGTAGTGAGACACTCTGGTGTAGTGAGACACTCTGGTGTAATGAGACACTCTGGTGTAGTGAGGCTCTCTGGTGTGGTAAGGCACTCTGGTGTAGTGAGGCACTCTGGTGTAGTGAGGCACTCTGATGTAGTGAGACACTCTGGTGTGGTGAGACACTCTGGTGTAGTGGGGCACTCTTGTGTGGTGAGACACTCTGGTGTGGTGGGCACTCTGGTGGAGTGAGACACTCTGGTGGAGTGAGACACTCTGGTGTAGTGAGGCACTCTGGTTTAGTGAGGCACTCTGGTGGGGTGGGGCACTCCGGTGTAGTGAGACACTCTGGTGTAGTGAGGCACTCTGGTGTAGTGGGGCACTCTGGTGGAGTGAGGCACTCTGGTGGAGTGAGGCACTCTGGTGGAGTGAGGCACTCTGGTGTAGTGAGGCTCTCTGGTGTAGTGGGGCACTCTGGTGTAGTGAGGCACTCTGGTGTTGTGAGGCACTCTGGTGTAGTGAGACACTCGGGTGCAGTGAGGCACTCTGGTGCAGTGAGACACTCTGGTGTAGTGAGACACTCTGGTGTAGTGAGACACTCTGGTGTAGTGAGGCACTCTGGTGGAGTGAGGCACTCTGGTGGAGTGAGGCACTCTGGTGGAGTGAGGCACTCTGGTGGAGTGAGGCACTCTGGTGTAGTGAGGCACTCTGGTGTAGTGGGGCACTCTGGTGTAGTGAGGCACTCTGGTGTAGTTAGACACTCTGGTGTAGTGAGGCACTCTGGTGTAGTGAGACACTCTAGTGTAGTGAGGCACTCTGGCGTAGTGAGGCACTCTGGTGTAGTGAGGCACTCTGGTGGAGTGGGGCACTCTGGTGGAGAGAGGCACCATGGTGGAGAGAGGCACTCTGGTGTAGTGAGGCACTCTAATGTGGTGGGGCACTCTGGTGTGGTGAGACACTCTGGTGTAGTGAGGCACTCTGGTGCAGTGAGGCACTCTGGTGTAGTGAGGCACTCTGATGTGGTGGGGCACTCTGGTGTAGTGAGGCACTCTGGTGTAGTGAGGCACTCTGGTGTAGTGAGGCACTCTGGTGTAGTGAGGCACTCTGGTGTAGTGAGGCACTCTGGTGTAGTGAGGCACTCTGGTGTAGTGAGGCACTCTGGTGTAGTGAGGCACTCTGGTGTAGTGAGACACTCTGGTGTAGTGAGACACTCTGGTGTGGTGAGACACTCTGGTGTAGTGAGACACTCTGGTGTAGTGAGACACTCTGGTGTAATGAGACACTCTGGTGTAGTGAGGCTCTCTGGTGTAGTAAGGCACTCTGGTGTAGTGAGGCACTTTGATGTAGTGAGACACTCTGGTGTGGTGAGACACTGGTGTAGTGGGGCACTCTGGTGTGGTGAGACACTCTGGTGTGGTGGGCACTCTGATGGAGTGAGACACTCTGGTGGAGTGAGAAACTCTGGTGTAGTGAGGCACTCTGGTGTAGTGAGACACTCTGGTGTAGTGAGGCACTCTGGTGTAGTGAGAAACTCTGGTGTAGTGAGGCACTCTGGTGTAGCGAGACACTCTGGTGTGGTGAGGCACTCTTGTGTAGTGAGGCACTCTGGTGTAGTGAGGCACTCTGGTGTAGTTAGACACTCTGGTGTGGTGAGACACTCTGGTGTAGTGAGACACTCTGGTGTAGTGAGACACGCTGGTGTAATGAGACACTCTGGTGTAGTGAGGCTCTCTGGTGTAGTAAGGCACTCTGGTGTAGTGAGGCACTCTGATGTAGTGAGACACTCTGGTGTGGTGAGACACTCTGGTGTAGTGGGGCACTCTGGTGTGGTGAGACAATCTGGTGTGGTGGGCACTCTGGCGGAGTGAGACACTCTGGTGTAGTGAGGCACTCTGGTTTAGTGAGGCACTCTGGTGTGGTGGGGCACTATGGTGTAGTGAGACACTCTGGTGTAGTGAGGCACTCTGGTGTAGTGGGGCACTCTGGTGGAGTGAGGCACTCTGGTGTAGTGGGGCACTCTGGTGGAGTGAGGCACTCTGGTGGAGTGAGGCACTCTGGTGGAGTGAGGCACTCTGGTGTAGTGAGGCACTCTGGTGTAGTGGGGCACTCTGGTGTAGTGAGGCACTCTGGTGTAGTGAGGCACTCTGGTGTAGTGAGACACTCGGGTGCAGTGAGGCACTCTGGTGCAGTGAGACACCCTGGTGTAGTGAGACACTCTGGTGTAGTGAGACACTCTGGTGTAGTGAGGCACTCTGGTGGAGTGAGGCACTCTGGTGGAGTGAGGCACTCTGGTGGAGTGAGGCACTCTGGTGGAGTGAGGCACTCTGGTGTAGTGAGGCACTCTGGTGTAGTGGGGCACTCTGGTGTAGTGAGGCACTCTGGTGTAGTGAGACACTCTGGTGTAGTGAGGCACTCTGGTGTAGTGAGACACTCTGGTGTAGTGAGGCACTCTGGTGTAGTGAGGCACTCTGGTGTAGTGAGGCACTCTGGTGGAGTGGGGCACTCTGGTGGAGTGAGGCACCCTGGTGGAGTGAGGCACTCTGGTGTAGTGAGGCACTCTAATGTGGTGCGGCACTCTGGTGTGGTGAGACACTCTGGTGTAGTGAGGCACTATGGTGTAGTGAGGCACTCTGGTGAAGTGAGGCACTCTGATGTGGTGGGGCACTCTGGTGTAGTGAGGCACTCTGGTGTAGTGAGGCACTCTGGTGTACTGAGGCACTCTGGTGTAGTGAGGCACTCTGGTGTAGTGAGACACTCTGGTGTAGTGAGACACTCTGGTGTGGTGAAACACTCTGGTGTAGTGAGACACTCTGGTGTAGTGAGACACTCTGGTGTAATGAGACACTCTGGTGTAGTGAGGCACTCTGGTGTAGTGAGACACTCTGGTGTAGTGAGACACTCTGGTGTAATGAGACACTCTGGTGTAGTGAGGCTCTCTGGTGTAGTAAGGCACTCTGGTGTAGTGAGGCACTCTGATGTAGTGAGACACTCTGGAGTGGTGAGACACTCTGGTGTAGTGGGGCACTCTGGTGTGGTGAGACACTCTGGTGTGGTGGGCACTCTGGTGGAGTGAGACACTCTGGTGGAGTGAGACACTCTGGTGTAGTGAGGCACTCTGGTTTAGTGAGGCACTCTGGTGTGGTGGGGCACTCCGGTGTAGTGAGACACTCTGATGTAGTGAGGCACTCTGGTGTAGTGGGGCACTCTGGTGGAGTGAGGCACTCTGGTGGAGTGAGGCACTCTGGTGGAGTGAGGCACTCTGGTGTAGTGAGGCACTCTGGTGTAGTGGGGCACTCTGGTGTAGTGAGGCACTCTGGTGTAGTGAGGCACTCTGGTGTAGTGAGACACTCAGGTGTAGTGAGGCACTCTGGTGTAGTGAGGCACTCTGGTGTAGTGAGGCACTCTGGCAGAGTGGGGCACCCTGGTGGAGTGAGGCACTCTGGTGTAGTGAGGCACTCTAATGTGGTGGGGCACTCTGGTGTGGTGAGACACTCTGGTGTAGTGAGGCACTATGGTGTTGTGAGGCACTCTGGTGAAGTGAGGCACTCTGATGTGGTGGGGCACTCTGGTGTAGAGAGGCACTCTGGTGTACTGAGGCACTCTGGTGTACTGAGGCACTATGGTGTAGTGAGGCACTCTGGTGTGGTGAGACACTCTGGTGTTGTGGGCACTCTGGTGGAGTGAGACACTCTGGTGGAGTGAGACACTCTGGTGTAGTGAGGCACTCTGGTATAGTGAGACACTCTGGTGTAGTGAGGCACTCTGGTGTAGTGAGAAACTCTGGTGTAGTGAGGCACTCTGGTGTAGTGAGACACTCTGGTGTAGTGGGGCACTCTGGTGTAGTGAGGCATTCATGTGTGGTGGGCACTCTGGTGGAGTGATTCACTCTAGTGGAGTGGGACACTCTGGTGTAGTTAGGCACTCTGGTGTGGTGGGGCATTCTGGTGGAGTGAGGCAGTCTGGTGGAGTGGGGCACTCTGGTGTAGTGAAACACTCTGGTATAGTGAGGCACTCTGGTGTAGTGAGACACTCTGGTGTAGTGAGACACTCTGGTGTGGTGAGGCACTCTGGTGTAGTGAGGCACTCTGGTGTAGTGAGACACTCTGGTGTGGTGAGACACTCTGGTGTAGTGAGGCACTCTGGTGTGGTGGGGCATTCTGGTGTAGTGAGGCACTCTGGTGTAGTGAGACACTCTGGTGTAGTGAGACACTCTGGTGTGGTGAGACACTCTGGTGTAGTGAGGCACTCTGGTGTGGTGGGGCATTCTGGTGGAGTGAGGCACTCTGTTGGAGTGGGGCACTCTGGTGTAGTGAGACACTCTGGTATAGTGAGGCACTCTGGTGTAGTGAGACACTCTGGTGTAGTGAGACACTCTGTGGGGGTGAGGCACTCTCGTGTAGTGAGGCACTCTGGTGTAGTGGGGCACTCTGGTGTGGTGAGACACTCTGGTGTAGTGAGGCACTCTGGTGTAGTGAGGCACTCTGGTGTAGTGAGACACTCTGGTGTAGTGAGGCACTCTGGTGTAGTGAGGCTCTCTGTTGTAGTGAGGCACTCTGGTGTAGTGAGGCACTCTGGTGTAGTGAGACATTCTGGTGTAGTGAGGCACTCTGGTGTAGTGAGGCACTCTGGTTTAGTGAGGCACTCTGGTGTAGTGAGGCTCTCTTGTGTAGTGAGACACTCTGGTGTGGTGGGCACTCTGGTGGAGTGAGACACTCTGGTGTAGCGAGACACTCTGGTGTGGTGAGGCACTCTGGTGTAGTGAGGCACTCTGGTGTAGCGAGACACTCTGGTGTGGTGAGGCACTCTGGTGTAGTGAGGCACTCTGGTGTAGTGAGGCACTCTGGTGTAGTTAGACACTCTGGTGTGGTGAGACACTCTGGTGTAGTGAGACACTCTGGTGTAGTGAGACACTCTGGTGTAATGAGACACTCTGGTGTAGTGAGGCTCTCTGGTGTAGTAAGGCACTCTGGTGTAGTGAGGCACTCTGGTGTAGTGAGGCACTCTGATGTAGTGAGACACTCTGGTGTGGTGAGACACTCTGGTGTAGTGGGGCACTCTTGTGTGGTGAGACACTCTGGTGTGGTGGGCACTCTGGTGGAGTGAGACACTCTGGTGGAGTGAGACACTCTGGTGTAGTGAGGCACTCTTGTTTAGTGAGGCACTCTGGTGGGGTGGGGCACTCCGGTGTAGTGAGACACTCTGGTGTAGTGAGGCACTCTGGTGTAGTGGGGCACTCTGGTGTAGTGAGGCACTCTGGTGTAGTGAGGCACTCTGGTGTAGTGAGACACTCGGGTTCAGTGAGGCACTCTGGTGCAGTGAGACACTCTGGTGTAGTGAGACACTCTGGTGTAGTGAGACACTCTGGTGTAGTGAGGCACTCTGGTGGAGTGAGGCACTCTGGTGGAGTGAGGCACTCTGGTGGAGTGAGGCACTCTGGTGGAGTGAGGCACTCTGGTGTAGTGAGGCACTCTGGTGTAGTGGGGCACTCTGGTGTAGTGAGGCACTCTGGTGTAGTGAGACACTGGTGTAGTGAGGCACTCTGGTGTAGTGAGACACTCTAGTGTAGTGAGGCACTCTGGTGTAGTGAGGCACTCTGGTGTAGTGAGGCACTCTGGTGGAGTGGGGCACTCTGGTGGAGTGAGGCACCCTGGTGGAGTGAGGCACTCTGGTGTAGTGAGGCACTCTAATGTGGTGGGGCACTCTGGTGTGGTGAGACACTCTGGTGTAGTGAGGCACTCTGGTGTAGTGAGGCACTCTGATGTGGTGGGGCACTCTGGTGTAGTGAGGCACTCTGGTGTAGTGAGGCACTCTGGTGTAGTGAGGCACTCTGGTGTAGTGAGGCACTCTGGTGTAGTGAGGCACTCTGATGTGGTGGGGCACTCTGGTGTAGTGAGGCACTCTGGTGTAGTGAGGCACTCTGGTGTAGTGAGGCACTCTGGTGTAGTGAGGCACTCTGGTGTAGTGAGGCACTCTGGTGTAGTGAGGCACTCTGGTGTAGTGAGACACTCTGGTGTAGTGAGACACTCTGGTGTGGTGAGACACTCTGGTGTAGTGAGACACTCTGGTGTAGTGAGACACTCTGGTGTAATGAGACACTCTGGTGTAGTGAGGCTCTCTGGTGTAGTAAGGCACTCTGGTGTAGTGAGGCACTTTGATGTAGTGAGACACTCTGGTGTGGTGAGACACTGGTGTAGTGGGGCACTCTGGTGTGGTGAGACACTCTGGTGTGGTGGGCACTCTGATGGAGTGAGACACTCTGGTGGAGTGAGGCACTTTGATGTAGTGAGACACTCTGGTGTGGTGAGACACTGGTGTAGTGGGGCACTCTGGTGTGGTGAGACACTCTGGTGTGGTGGGCACTCTGATGGAGTGAGACACTCTGGTGGAGTGAGAAACTCTGGTGTAGTGAGGCACTCTGGTGTAGTGAGACACTCTGGTGTAGTGAGGCACTCTGGTGTAGTGAGAAACTCTGGTGTAGTGAGGCACTCTGGTGTAGTGAGACACTCTGGTGTAGTGGGGCACTCTGGTGTAGTGAGGCACTCATGTGTGGTGGGCACTCTGGTGGAGTGATTCACTCTATTGGAGTGGGACACTCTGGTGTAGTGAGGCACTCTGGTGTGGTGGGGCATTCTGGTGGAGTGAGACACTCTGGTGGAGTGGGGCACTCTGGTGTAGTGAGGCACTCTGGTATAGTGAGGCACTCTGGTGTAGTGAGACACTCTGGTGTAGTGAGACACTCTGGTGTGGTGAGGCACTCTGGTGTAGTGAGGCACTCTGGTGTAGTGAGACACTCTGGTGTGGTGAGACACTCTGGTGTAGTGAGGCACTCTGGTGTGGTGGGGCATTCTGGTGTAGTGAGGCACTCTGGTGTAGTGAGACACTCTGGTGTAGTGAGACACTCTGGTGTGGTGAGACACTCTGGTGTAGTGAGGCACTCTGGTGTGGTGGGGCATTCTGGTGGAGTGAGGCACTCTGGTGGAGTGGGGCACTCTGGTGTAGTGAGACACTCTGGTATAGTGAGGCACTCTGGTGTAGTGAGACACTCTGGTGTAGTGAGACACTCTGGTGTGGTGAGGCACTCTGGTGTAGTGAGGCACTCTGGTGTAGTGGGGCACTCTGGTGTGGTGAGACACTCTGGTGTAGTGAGGCACTCTGGTGTAGTGAGGCACTCTGGTGTAGTGAGACACTCTGGTGTAGTGAGGCACTCTGGTGTAGTGAGGCTCTCTGTTGTAGTGAGGCACTCTGGTGTAGTGAGGCACTCTGGTGTAGTGAGACATTCTGGTGTAGTGAGGCACTCTGGTGTAGTGAGGCTCTCTGGTGTAGTGAGGCACTCTGGTGTAGTGAGGCTCTCTGGTGTAGTGAGGCACTCTGGTTTAGTGAGGCACTCTGGTGTAGTGAGGCTCTCTTGTGTAGTGAGACACTCTGGTGTGGTGGGCACTCTGGTGGAGTGAGACACTCTGGTGTAGTGAGACACTCTGGTGTGGTGAGGCACTCTGGTGTAGTGAGGCACTCTGGTGTAGCGAGACACTCTGGTGTGGTGAGGCACTCTGGTGTAGTGAGGCACTCTGGTGTAGTGAGGCTCTCTTGTGTAGTGAGACACTCTGGTGTGGTGGGCACTCTGGTGGAGTGAGACACTCTGGTGTAGCGAGACACTCTGGTGTGGTGAGGCACTCTGGTGTAGTGAGGCACTCTGGTGTAGCGAGACACTCTGGTGTGGTGAGGCACTCTGGTGTAGTGAGGCACTCTGGTGTAGTGAGGCACTCTGGTGTAGTTAGACACTCTGGTGTGGTGAGACACTCTGGTGTAGTGAGACACTCTGGTGTAGTGAGACACTCTGGTGTAATGAGACACTCTGGTGTAGTGAGGCTCTCTGGTGTAGTAAGGCACTCTGGTGTAGTGAGGCACTCTGGTGTAGTGAGGCACTCTGATGTAGTGAGACACTCTGGTGTGGTGAGACACTCTGGTGTAGTGGGGCACTCTTGTGTGGTGAGACACTCTGGTGTGGTGGGCACTCTGGTGGAGTGAGACACTCTGGTGGAGTGAGACACTCTGGTGTAGTGAGGCACTCTTGTTTAGTGAGGCACTCTGGTGGGGTGGGGCACTCCGGTGTAGTGAGACACTCTGGTGTAGTGAGGCACTCTGGTGTAGTGGGGCACTCTGGTGTAGTGAGGCACTCTGGTGCAGTGAGGCACTCTGGTGTAGTGAGACACTCGGGTTCAGTGAGGCACTCTGGTGCAGTGAGACACTCTGGTGTAGTGAGACACTCTGGTGTAGTGAGACACTCTGGTGTAGTGAGGCACTCTGGTGGAGTGAGGCACTCTGGTGGAGTGAGGCACTCTGGTGGAGTGAGGCACTCTGGTGGAGTGAGGCACTCTGGTGTAGTGAGGCACTCTGGTGTAGTGGGGCACTCTGGTGTAGTGAGGCACTCTGGTGTAGTGAGACACTGGTGTAGTGAGGCACTCTGGTGTAGTGAGACACTCTAGTGTAGTGAGGCACTCTGGTGTAGTGAGGCACTCTGGTGTAGTGAGGCACTCTGGTGGAGTGGGGCACTCTGGTGGAGTGAGGCACCCTGGTGGAGTGAGGCACTCTGGTGTAGTGAGGCACTCTAATGTGGTGGGGCACTCTGGTGTGGTGAGACACTCTGGTGTAGTGAGGCACTCTGGTGTAGTGAGGCACTCTGATGTGGTGGGGCACTCTGGTGTAGTGAGGCACTCTGGTGTAGTGAGGCACTCTGGTGTAGTGAGGCACTCTGGTGTAGTGAGGCACTCTGGTGTAGTGAGGCACTCTGATGTGGTGGGGCACTCTGGTGTAGTGAGGCACTCTGGTGTAGTGAGGCACTCTGGTGTAGTGAGGCACTCTGGTGTAGTGAGGCACTCTGGTGTAGTGAGGCACTCTGGTGTAGTGAGGCACTCTGGTGTAGTGAGACACTCTGGTGTAGTGAGACACTCTGGTGTGGTGAGACACTCTGGTGTAGTGAGACACTCTGGTGTAGTGAGACACTCTGGTGTAATGAGACACTCTGGTGTAGTGAGGCTCTCTGGTGTAGTAAGGCACTCTGGTGTAGTGAGGCACTTTGATGTAGTGAGACACTCTGGTGTGGTGAGACACTGGTGTAGTGGGGCACTCTGGTGTGGTGAGACACTCTGGTGTGGTGGGCACTCTGATGGAGTGAGACACTCTGGTGGAGTGAGGCACTTTGATGTAGTGAGACACTCTGGTGTGGTGAGACACTGGTGTAGTGGGGCACTCTGGTGTGGTGAGACACTCTGGTGTGGTGGGCACTCTGATGGAGTGAGACACTCTGGTGGAGTGAGAAACTCTGGTGTAGTGAGGCACTCTGGTGTAGTGAGACACTCTGGTGTAGTGAGGCACTCTGGTGTAGTGAGAAACTCTGGTGTAGTGAGGCACTCTGGTGTAGTGAGACACTCTGGTGTAGTGGGGCACTCTGGTGTAGTGAGGCACTCATGTGTGGTGGGCACTCTGGTGGAGTGATTCACTCTATTGGAGTGGGACACTCTGGTGTAGTGAGGCACTCTGGTGTGGTGGGGCATTCTGGTGGAGTGAGACACTCTGGTGGAGTGGGGCACTCTGGTGTAGTGAGGCACTCTGGTATAGTGAGGCACTCTGGTGTAGTGAGACACTCTGGTGTAGTGAGACACTCTGGTGTGGTGAGGCACTCTGGTGTAGTGAGGCACTCTGGTGTAGTGAGACACTCTGGTGTGGTGAGACACTCTGGTGTAGTGAGGCACTCTGGTGTGGTGGGGCATTCTGGTGTAGTGAGGCACTCTGGTGTAGTGAGACACTCTGGTGTAGTGAGACACTCTGGTGTGGTGAGACACTCTGGTGTAGTGAGGCACTCTGGTGTGGTGGGGCATTCTGGTGGAGTGAGGCACTCTGGTGGAGTGGGGCACTCTGGTGTAGTGAGACACTCTGGTATAGTGAGGCACTCTGGTGTAGTGAGACACTCTGGTGTAGTGAGACACTCTGGTGTGGTGAGGCACTCTGGTGTAGTGAGGCACTCTGGTGTAGTGGGGCACTCTGGTGTGGTGAGACACTCTGGTGTAGTGAGGCACTCTGGTGTAGTGAGGCACTCTGGTGTAGTGAGACACTCTGGTGTAGTGAGGCACTCTGGTGTAGTGAGGCTCTCTGTTGTAGTGAGGCACTCTGGTGTAGTGAGGCACTCTGGTGTAGTGAGACATTCTGGTGTAGTGAGGCACTCTGGTGTAGTGAGGCTCTCTGGTGTAGTGAGGCACTCTGGTGTAGTGAGGCTCTCTGGTGTAGTGAGGCACTCTGGTTTAGTGAGGCACTCTGGTGTAGTGAGGCTCTCTTGTGTAGTGAGACACTCTGGTGTGGTGGGCACTCTGGTGGAGTGAGACACTCTGGTGTAGTGAGACACTCTGGTGTGGTGAGGCACTCTGGTGTAGTGAGACACTCTGGTGTTGTGAGACACTCTGGTGTAGTGATGCACTCTGGTGTAGCGAGACACTCTGGTGTGGTGAGGCACTCTGGTGTAGTGAGGCACTCTGGTGTAGTGAGGCACTCTGGTGTAGTTAGACACTCTGGTGTGGTGAGACACTCTGGTGTAGTGAGACACTCTGGAAGGATATTGAGAGTATGTGATGAGGGGGGGGGGGTAGGAGGAAAGGGGGAAGGGGGACATGTTGGGAATTGGGAGAGGGGTGACAGGGTCGGTAGGTGGGGGGGGGAGGTAGGGTTCATTAGGCATTTGAGTGGGGGCAGAAGCGGTGAGGGGTAGGGAGGGTTTCTATGTGAAGGAGGGTGGTGGTTTTTCCCTCCCCTCTGTTGTTGCTGGTTGTGGGTTCTCCCTTCGCTACTGGGAATGTTGTGTTGGGGGCAGTGATTTCCTGGTTTTCTCCCTTCACCCGGCGCTTCTTCCTTGCCTCTGTCGCCATGGCCCTCTTCTCCTCCTTTCTCCTGTCCCTCGGGAGGAATATTTTTTGTATTCTTCCACATATTGCAGATTACTCTTCCTTTCTAGAATAGCCTTCTTCGTGGTCTCGTTTTCATTTTCTTTATCAGGCGGTCTCTGTACTTGTTGTACCAGCCAACCTGAAAAACCTTCTCAATATTTTTTTTCAGCCACTTCTATCTTTATCCGCTTTAGAATTTCATTCACTGTCTCTCTGTCCTTGCTATTTCATTCTTGCCTATTGGAGCCTCCCTGTTCTTTGATGCCTAAAGCTACCACTGGTCTTTTTCTTTCTAGCAGCTGACTGGTGCACATTGCTGCTTCCTCTGAGGTAGCTGCTTGCATGGCTACCTCCCTCACTGTGGCCATTGATTCTGAGCGCTTTTTCAGTACTTCTGCAAATGTTTCACGTACAGAGGCGTTCACTTCCAATGAACCATTTCCATCTACCTGTCGGATGATTATCTGATGTTCAGACTCAGTATTTTTGTGAGGGGGATTTATCTCCTCTTTACTTCCTAGTGCATTCCATTTGTCAACCACTCTGACACTAAAAATATTCTTTCTATTATCTCTGTGGCTCATTTGGGAACTCAGTTTCCACCTGTGTACCCTTGCACGTGTGCTCCTTGTGTTAAATAGTCTGTCTTTATCTACCCTATCAATTCCTTTGAGAATCTTGAATGTAGTGATCATGTCCCCCCTAACTCTTGTCTTCCAGCAATGGAGGGTTTAATTCCCATAGTCTTTCCCTGTAGTTCGGCTACCTCACAGATCTCAGTACTTCTCAGCTCGGGTACTAGTCAGGTGGCAGGCCTTCGAACCTTTTTCAGTTTTGTCCAGGGTTCGCCCTAACATATGTAGTATACAAAGGTCTGAATGATCCCTTACACAAGTTTCTAAATGCCGTTCTTACGTTGTCCAACCTGGCATATGCTGCTGATGTTATCCTCTTGATATGGGCTGCAGGGGACAGGTCTGGCTTCAAATCAACCCCCAAGTCTTTTTCTCTCCCTGACTCTTGAAGAATTTTTTCTAAAAAATGACACCTAGTATCTGGCCTTCTGCTCTCTACAACTATCTGCATTACATTATATTTGCCTGGGTTAAACTCTAACAACCATTTCTTCGACCATTCCTTCAGTTTGTCCAGGTCTTCTTGAATCCTCAAGCATTCCTCCTCTGTCCTAATCCTCCTCATAATTTTGGCATCGTCAGCAAGCACTGAGAGTTTGTGTGTGTGTGTGTGTGTGTGTGTGTGTGTGTGTGTGTGTGTGTGTGTGTGTGTGTGTGTGTGTGTGTGTGTGTGTGTGTGTGTGTGTGTTTTTGTGTGTGTGTAATGGATGGGTGGGGGCGAGGGCGGTCAGAACCTTCTCATTGCGGTGAGAAGGTCGAGGTGTTAGATGTGTGTGTTTGTGTGTGTGTGGTGAGAGGTGGTGGTACGTTGGGGGGTTAGCCGGTGGTGGGAGGGAGGGAAGAATGGAGAGAGGGAGAAAGATGGAATTAGGGAGAGAGTGAGTGTGTGTGTGTGTGTGTGTGTGTGTGTGTGTGTGTGTGTGTGTGTGTGTGTGTGTGTGTGTGTGTGTGTGTGTGTGTGTGTGTGTGTGTGTGTGTGTGTGTGTGTGTGTGTGTGTGTGTGTGTGTGTGTGTGTGTATGTGTGTGTGTGTGTGTGTGTGTGTACTCACCTATTTTTGCTTGCGGGGGTTGAGCTTTGGCTCTTTGGTCCTGCCTGTCAACTGTCAATCAACTGGTGTACAGATTCCTGAGCCTACTGGGCTCTATCATATCTACATTTAAAGCTGTGTATGGAGTCAGCCTCCACCACATCACTGCCTAGTGCATTCCATCCGTTAACTACTCTGACACTGAAAAAGTTCCATCTAATGTCTCTGTGGCTCATGTGGGTACTCAGTTTCCACCTGTGTCCCCTTGTTCGCGTCCCACCAGTGTTGAATAGTTTATCCTTGTTTACCCGGTCGATTCCTCTGAGGATTTTGTAGGTTGTGATCATGTCTCCCCTTACTCTTCTATCTTCCAGTGTCGTAAGGTACATTTCCCGCAGCCTTTCCTCGTAACTCATGCCTCTTAGTTCTGGGACTAGTCTAGTGGCATACCTTTGGACTTTTTCCAGCTTCGTCTTGTGCTTGACAAGGTACGGGCTCTATGCTGGGGCCGCATACTCCAGGATTGGTCTTACATATGTGGTGTACAAGATTCTGAATGATTCCTTACAGAGGTTCCTGAACGCTGTTCTGTTGTTAGCCAGCCTCGCATATGCCGCAGACGTTATTCTTTTTATGTGGGCTTCAGGAGACAGGTTTGGTGTGATATCAACTCCTAGATCTTTCTCTCTGTTCGTTTCATTAAGTACTTCATCTCCTATTCTGTATCCTGTGTTTGGCCTCCTATTTCCACCACCTAGTTTCATTACTTTGCATTTACTCGGGTTCAACTTCAACAGCCATTTGTTGTACCATTCACTCAGTCTGTCTAGGTCATCTTGTAGCCTCCTTCTATCGCCCTCAGTTTCAATCCTCCTCATAATTTTTGCATCATCGGCAAACATTGAGAGAAACGATTCTATACCCTCTGGAAGATCATTTACATATATCAGAAACAGTATAGGTCCAAGGACTGACCCCTGCGGTACTCCACTCGTAACGTCTCGCCAATCTGAGACCTCACCCCTCACACTGACTCGTTGTCTCCTGTTACTTAGGTGCTCCTGTATCCAACGGAGTACCTTCCCTTTCACTCCAGCCTGCATCTCCAGTTTTTTTCACTAGTCTCTTGTGTGGCACTGTATCAAAGGCTTTCTGACAATCCAAAAATATGCAGTCTGCCCACCCTTCTCTTTCTTGCCTGGTCGTAGAATTCAAGTAACCCTGTGAGGCAGGACCTGCCATCTCTGAATCCATGTTGATGCTGTGCTACAAAGTTCTTTCCCTCCAGGTGCTCCACTAGCTTTCTTCGCACAATCTTCTCCATCATCTTGCATGGTATGCAGGTTAGGGACACTGGTCTGTAATTCAGTGCCTCCTGTCTATCCCCTTTCTTGTATATCGGGACTACGTTAGCTGCTTTCCAAATTTCTGGCAGTTCCCCTGTTGCCAGTGATTTGTTATACACCATGGAGAGCGGGAGGCACAGTTCTTCTGCTCCTTCCTTTAGTATCCAAGGGGAGATTCCATCTGGGCCTGTTGCCTTTGTCACATCCAATTCTAGTAAACACTTCCTTACTTCCTCGCTGGGAATCTCAAACTCTTCCAGTGGTTCCTGGTTAGCTATTCCCTCTCTTATCTCTGGGATTTCTCCTTGCTCTAAGGTGAAGACCTCTTGGAATTTCTTATTCAGTTCCTCACACACTTCCTTGTCGTTTGTAGTGAATCCTTCTGCCCCTATCCTTAATTTCACAACCTGTTCCTTTACTGTTGTTTTTCTCCTGATGTGGCTATGCAGCAATTTAGGCTGTCTTTGCCTTGCTTGCGATGTCATTTTCGTATTGTCTTTCTGCCTCTCTTCTCATCCTGACATATTCATTCCTGGCATTCTGGTATCTTTCTCTGCTCTCCAGTGTCCTGTTATTCCTATAGTTTCTCCATGCCCTTTTACTTTGCTGCTTAGCTAGCCTACATCTCTGATTAAACCATGGGTTTCTCATCTTCATTTCACTGTTTTCCTTTTGGACTGGAACAAACTTGTTTGCTGCGTCCTTGCATTTTTGCGTGATGTATTCCATCATGTCTTGGACCGTCTTTTCCCTGAGCTCTTTTTCCCATGCTATATCTGCTAGGCATTTTCTTATCTCCTCATAGTTTCCCTTCGGTATGCTAACCTTTTGGTTTCGGTATCCCTCCTCCAGTTCAATAACCCTTCTTCAATCAGGTACTCAAACACCAATACACTGTGGTTGCTCATTCCTACTGGGTCCTCAAAACTGATTTCTCTTATGTCAGAGTCGTTCAGGGTGAAAACCAGGTAGAGTCTCGCTGGTTCGTCATTTCCTCTCATCCTTGTGGGTTCTCTGACATGCTGGGTTAAGAAGTTTCTAGTCGCCACCTCCAGTAGTTTGGCTCTCCACGTATCCTCGCCTCCATGCGGTTCCTTGTTCTCCCAATCAATCCTGCTGTGATTGAAGTCCCCCATGATGAGCAGGTGGGATCTATTTCTACAGGCAGAAGAGGCTGCCCTCTCAATTATAGTGTTAACTGCCATGTTGTTGCTTTCGTACTCTTGACTGGGTCTTCTGTCATTTGGTGGAGGATTATATATTACTGCTACTACTATCCTTGGTCCTCCCATTGTCATGGTGCCTGCTATGTAGTCTCTGAAACCCTCACAGCCCGGGATAGCCATCTCCATAAAATTCCATTCCTTTCTCATGAGTAGGGCCACTCCGCCTCCTCCCCTACCTTCCCTCTCTTTCCTTATTATTGTGTACTCCTGGGGAAACACGACATTCGTTATGATTCCAGAGAGTTTTGTTTCAGTGTGTCCAATTACATCTGGGTTCACTTCTTGTGCTCTTTCCCTTAGTTCACTTGCCTTGCTTGTGATCCCATCTATGTTCGAGTACATTGTCCTGAAACTAACTCTCTTCTGCTTCTCCTCTGGGGGGGACCTGTGGAGTTTGGGGTGAGCGGGAGCTGGGAGGATCTGGTATGGGGAGACTGGTGGAGGAGGAAGGGCTTGGGGGGGTAGGGGGGAGGGGGAGGGTATTGGAGTGGGTGAGGGGGAGGGTAGGGGGAGTGGGTGATGGGGGGAGGGTTGGGGGGGTGAGTGAGAGGGGGAGGGTTGGGGGGTGTGGGGGGATGGGGGAGAAAGGGGGGTTTGGGGGGGCAATAAAGTGGGGCGGGCGTGGGGGGAAAGGGAAGGCTGAGGTGGTTGAGGAAGAGGGGAGGGTTTTGGGGAGTGGTGGAGAGGGGAAGGCTTAGGTGGGGTGGGGGAGAGTGGGGAGCTTAGGGGGTGGGGGAGAATGGAGGGCTTGTGGGTGGGAGGGACGGAAGGACATGTGGGAGAAGGGAGGGCTTGGGGGATGGGGGAGAAGGGAGGTCCTGGGGGGAGGGGGGAGTGGGAGGAGGGGGGTGAGTGGGAGGAGAGGGGTGGGTGGGAGGAGGGTGCCTTAGGTGGGTACTTAGTGGGGGGCTGACAGGGGTTGGGGCAGGTAGGGTGTCTGTTGGGTAGAATGTGGGGGTGGTGCCGCACTCCCTGTGGCTAATGCACTGTTTGAGGAGGGTTCCCCATTCCCCTCTGGGATTGTAAGGATCGGGGGTGTGGCTCCCTGATTCCTTTCTCTCTCTCTGCGCTCCTTCCTCGCGTCTGCTGCCTGCATTCTCTCTTCCCTTGTCATATCCCTCTGCAAGAATACTCTTTTGAACTTCTCTACACCTACTAGACAGCACTTCCTTTCTAACAGTTCCTCTTTCGCGATTTCGCTCATGAAAACCACCTTCATCATTCGGTCTCTGTCCTTGTTGTACTTTCCAAGCCTGAAAACCTTTTCAACATTTTGCTCAGCTCCCTCCATCCTTACCTCTTTAAGGATCTCTTTAATCATATTTTTGTCCTTGTCTCTCCGCTCCTTTGGTCTGGTCCCTATTTGCTCTTTAATGCCTGCTACTACTACTGCTCTATTTCTCTCTATCAGCCGGCTAGTACATCTAGCCGCTTCCTGAGAGGAAGCCACTTCCATGGCAACTTCCTTAACTGCAGACCTAGCTTCAGGGCTCGTTTTAAGTATTTCAGCAAATGAGAGCTGAGGTGTAGAGGTCCCCTCCACAGTAGCATTCCTGTCTCTCTGAGGCACGGTTTGTGTCTGGTATTGTGGAGAAGTCTCCTTCAGGCTTCTTATCTCCTCCTTTGCTGCCCTTAGTTCATCCTGCAGGTTGGCAACTGTCTCCCTCATTACCCTCAGTCCTTCACTGAATTCATCCCACATTTGCTGGAATACTCCCTTCATCCAGGCTTCCTGTTCCACCACTTCCTCTGAATTTGTTCCAGCCGCGATTGACATCCTGCGTGCGTAAGCCCGAGTTCGTGTCCCTTCCATGTTTTGCCCGAGAGAGAGAGAGAGAGAGAGAGAGAGAGAGAGAGAGAGAGAGAGAGAGAGAGAGAGAGAGAGAGAGAGAGAGAGAGAGAGAGAGAGAGAGAGAGAGAGAGAGAGAGAGAGAGAGAGAGAGAGAGAGAGAGAGAGAGAGAGAGAGAGAGAGAGAGAGAGAGAGAGAGAGAGAGAGAGAGATGAGAGAGAGAGAGAGAGAGAGAGAGAGAGAGAGAGAGAGAGAGAGAGAGAGAGAGAGAGAGAGAGAGAGAGAGAGAGAGAGAGAGAGAGAGAGAGAGAGAGAGAGAGAGAGAGAGAGAGAGAGAGAGAGAGAGAGGGGGGAGGGAGGTAGGTGTGTCTGAGTGTGTATTGAAGGGGGGGAGGAGGTGGGAGAGAGGGAGGGGATGGCGAGGGTGTGTGGGGATGGCGAGGGTGTGTGGGGGGATTATAGAGGGACTGTTAAATGCATATGGTTGGGAGGCAGTGTGTTTACAGTATCTGCTCTGTTGGGAGGGGGTGGGGGTTAGAGAAGGGGGGGGGGGGAGAGTTGTCTCCGTGATGGTAGAGCGGAGTGTTTTTCACACTTTTGTGTTAGAAAACTAGTTCCCACATTAGCCGCCCATTTCCCTTGATATTCGTTTCAGTTTGTTACCTTATATCCAAGACTAACTATTAAAAAACAATAACACTGTACACCAATTGACTGACTGACTTTGTGAGAGGCTTTACCTTACCGCCAATTCAAAATCCCGCAGCACAAACAGGTGTTAAGTACTGTTGACTGTGGTGTGTAGGCCTGCTGTCTCCATCCATGCCGCTGCCAGGCGTAGGTCCCTCCAACTTGTCACTATATATCACCAGTATTCTGCTCCTTATTCTTCTTAGCACCGATATAGTTCAATGCCACACGTTTAGAATAACTTCTTCACTATCCTATTCACTATTTGTTATGATCTTCACTATCACATCTAGTTGTGTACACTCTGACCATGCAGTGGCCCACGTGCTTGTCCTGGCACAGATGTTGTACCCTGATCTTGTCTAATATGCACTATCGGACACTATACATAAGTTTTCTAGTTTCAAAATGGTGTGTTGCACTTTGTATTATCACTGAACACCGAATTTCCCGTGTATCCCTCTGATGTCCCGCGATATAAAGCCTTATTGACAAGCGCGGCGCAACGGCGGCGCGGCACCCTCCCTCGTGTGTGTGTGTGTGTGTGTGTGTGTGTGTGTGTGTGTGTGTGTGTGTGTGTGTGTGTACTCACCTAATTGTACTCACCTAATTGTGCTTGCGGGGGTTGAGCTCTGGCTCTTTGGTCCCGCCTCTCAACCGTCAATCAACTGGTGTACAGATTCCTGAGCCTATTGGGCTCTATCATATCTACATTTGAAACTGTGAATGGAGTCAGCCTCCACCACATCACTTCCTAATGCATTCCATTTGCTAACTACTCTGACACTGAAAAAGTTCTTTCTAACGTCTCTGTGGCTCATTTGGGTACTCAGCTTCCACCTGTGTCCCCTTGTTCGCGTCCCACCAGTGTTGAAAAGTTCATCCTTGTTTACCCGGTCGATTCCCCTGAGGATTTTGTAGGTTGTGATCATGTCCCCCCTTACTCTTCTGTCTTCCAGTGTCGTGAGGTGCATTTCCCGTAGCCTTTCCTCATAACTCATGCCTCTTAGTTCTGGGACTAGTCTAGTAGCATACCTTTGGACTTTTTCCAGCTTCGTCTTGTGCTTGACCAGGTACGGGCTCCATGCTGGGGCCGCATACTCCAGGATTGGTCTTACATATGTGGTGTACAAGATTCTGAATGATTCCTTACACAGGTTCCTGAACGCCGTTCTGATGTTAGCCAGCCTCGCATATGCCGCAGACGTTATTCTCTTTATGTGGGCTTCAGGAGACAGGTTTGGTATGATATCAACTCCTAGATCTTTCTCTCTGTCTGTTTCATTAAGTACTTCATCTCCTATTCTGTATCCTGTGCCTGGCCTCCTGTTTCCACTGCCTAGTTTCATTACTTTGCATTTACTCGGGTTGAACTTCAACAGCCATTTGTTGGACCATTCACTCAGTCTATCCAGGTCATCTTGTAGCCTCCTACTATCATCCTCTGTTTCAATCCTCCTCATAATTTTTGCATCGTCGGCAAACATTGAGAGGAACGAATCTATACCCTCTGGGAGATCATTTACATATACCAGAAACAGTATAGGTCCAAGGACTGACCCCTGCGGGACTCCACTTGTGACGTCTCGCCAATCTGAGACCTCACCCCTCACACAGACTCGTTGTCTCCTGTTGCTTAGGTATTCCTCTATCCACTGGAGTACCTTCCCTCTCACTCCAGCCTGCATCTCCAACTTTCGCACTAGCCTCTTGTGTGGCACTGTATCAAAGGCTTTCTGACAATCCAAAAATATGCAGTCTGCCCACCCTTCTCTTTCTTGCCTTATTTTTGTTGCCTGGTCGTAGAATTCAAGTAACCCTGTGAGGCAGGACCTGCCATCCCTGAACCCATGTTGATGCTGTGTTACAAAGTTCCTTCGCTCCAGATGCTCCACTAGTTTTTTTCGCACAATCTTCTCCATCAGCTTGCATGGTATGCAGGTTAGGGACACTGGCCTGTAGTTCAGTGCCTCCTGTCTATCCCCTTTCTTGTATATCGGGACTACGTTAGCTGCTTTCCAAATATCTGGCAGTTCCCCTGTTGCCAGTGATTTGTTATACACTATGGAGAGTGGTAGGCTCAGTTCTCTTGCTCCTTCCTTTAGAACCCAAGGGGAGATTCCATCTGGGCCTATAGCCTTCGTCACGTCCAACTCTAGTAAACACTTCCTTACTTCCCCACTGGTAATCTCAAACTCTTCCAGTGGTTCCTGGTTAGCTATTCCCTCACTTACCTCTGGAATTTCTCCTTGATCTAAGGTGAAGACCTCCTGGAATTTCTTATTCAATTCCTCACACACTTCCTTGTCATTTGTAGTGAATCCTTCCGCCCCTATCCTTAATCTCATAACCTGTTCCTTTACTGTTGTTTTTCTCCTAATGTGGCTATGCAACAATTTAGGCTGAGTCTTTGCCTTGCTTGCGATGTCATTTTCGTATTGTCTTTCTGCCTCTCTTCTCATCCTGACATATTCATTCCTGGCATTCTGGTATCTTTCTCTGCTCTCCAGTGTCCTGTTATTCCTATAGTTTCTCCATGCCCTTTTACTTTGCTGCTTAGCTAGCCTACATCTTTGATTAAACCATGGGTTTCTCATCTTCATTTCTCTGTTTTCCTTTTGGACTGGGACAAACTTGTTTGCTGCGTCCTTGCACTTCTGCGTGATGTAATCCATCATATCTTGGGCCGTCTTTCCCCTGAGCTCTGTTTCCCATGCTATATCTGTTAGGAATTTTCTTATCCCCTCATAGTTTCCCTTTCGGTATGCTAACCTTTTGGTTTCGGTATCCCTCCTCGAGTTCAATAACCCTTCTTCAATCAAGTACTCAAACACCAGTACACTGTGGTCGCTCATTCCTACTGGGTCCTCAAAACCGATTTCTCTTATGTCGGAGTCGTTCAGAGTGAAGACTAGGTCGAGTCTCGCTGGTTCGTCATTGCCTCTCATCCTTGTGGGTTCTCCGACATGCTGCGTTAAAAAGTTGCTTGTCACCACCTCCAATAGTTTGGCTCTCCACGTATCCTCGCCTCCATGCGGTTCCTTCCTTGTGTGTGTGTGTGTGTGTGTGTGTGTGAGTGTGAGTGTGTGAGAGTGTGTACTCACCTAGTTGTACACATCTAGTTGTGTTTTCGGAGGTTGAGCTCTGGCTCTTTGGTCCCGCCTCTCAACCGTAAACCAACAGGTGTACAGATTCCTGAGCCTATTGGGCTTTATCATATCTACACTTGAAACTGTGTATGGAGTCAGCCTCCACCACATCACCTCCTAATGCATTCCATTTGTCAACCACTCTGACACTAAAAAAAGCTCTTTCTAATATCTCTGTGGCTCATTTGGGCGCTCAGTTTCCACCTGAGTCCCCTAGTGCATGTGTCCCTTGTGTTAAATACCCTGTCTTTATCTACCCTATCAATTCCCTTGAGAATCTTGAGTGTGGTGATCATGTCACCCTTAACTCTTCTGTCTTCCAGCGAAGTGAGGTTTAATTCTTGTAGTCTCTCCTCGTAGCTCATACCTCTCAGCTCGGGTACAAGTCTGGAGGCAAACCTTTGAACCTTTTGCAGTTTAGTCCTATCCTTGACTAGATATGTGTGTGTGTGTGTGTGTGTGTGTGTGTGTGTGTGTGTGTGTGTGTGTGTGTGTGTGTGTGTGTGTGTGTGTGTGTGTGTGTGTGTTCTCACCTAGTTGTGTTTGCGGGGGTTGAGCTCTGGCTCTTTGGTCCTGCCTCTCAACCGTCAATCAACAGGTGTACAGATTCCTGAGCCTATTGGGCTCTATCATATCTGCACTTGAAACTGTGTATGGAGTCAGCCTCCACCACATCACTTCCTAATGCATTCCATTTGTCAACCACTCTGACACTAAAAAAGTTCTTTCTAAAATCTCTGTGGCTCATTTGGGCACTCATTTTCCACCTGTGTCCCCTTGTGTGTGTTCCCCTTGTGTTAAATAGACTGTCTTTATCAACCCTATCAATTCCCTTCAGAACCTTGAATGTGGTGATCATGTTCCCCTTAACTCTTCTGTCTTCCAGCGAAGTGAGGTTTAATTCCCGTAGTCTCTCCTCGTAGCTCATACCTCTCAGCTCGGGTACTAGTCTGGTGGCAAACCTTTGAACCTTTTCCAGTTTAGTCTTATCCTTGACTAGATATGGACTCCATGCTGGGGCTGCATACTCCAGGATTGGCCTGACATATGTGGTACACAAAGTTCTGAATGATTCTTTACACAAGTTTCTGAATGCCGTTCGTATGTTGGCCAGCCTGGCATATGCCGTTGATGTTATCCGCTTGATATGTGCTGCAGGGGACAGGTCTGGCGTGATATCAACCCCCAAGTCTTTCTCTTTCTCTTACTCTTGAAGTATTTCATCTCCCAAATGATACCTTGTATCTGGTCTCCTGCTTCCTACCCCTATCTTCATTACATTACATTTGCTTGGGTTAAACTCTAACAACCATTTGTTCGACCATTCCTGGAGCTTGCCCAGGTCTTCTTGAAGCCTCAAGCTGTCCTCCTCCGTCCTAATCCTTCTCATAATTTTGGCGTCGTCAGCAAACTTTGAGAGGAATGAGTCGTACCCTCTTGGAGATCATTTACGTATATCAGAAACAGGATAAGTCTGAGTACAGAGCCCTGTGGGACTCAACTGGTGACTTCATGCCAATCTGAGGTCTCACTCCTCACTGTAACTCTCTGCTTTCTATTGCTTAGGTACTCCCTTATCCACTGGAACGACCTACCAGTTACTCCTGCCTGTTTCTCCAGCTTATGCATCAGCATTTTATGGGGTACTGTGTCAAAAGCTTTCCAACAGTCCAAAAAAAAATGCAGTCCGCCCATCCTTCTCTTTCTTGCTTAATCTTTGTCACCTGATCAAAGATTTCTATTAAGCCTGTAAGGCACGATTTACCCTTCCTGAACCCATGTTGATGGGTTGTCACTAAATCTCTTCTCTCCAGATGTGTTACTAGGTTTTTTCTCACAATTTTCTCCATCACCTTGCATGGTATATAAGTTATGAACACTGGCCTGTAGTTCCGTGCCTTTTGTCTGTCACCCTTTTTGTATACTGGGACTACATTAGCTGTCTTCCATATTTCTGGTAGGTCTCCCGTTTCCAGTGACCTACTATACACTTTTAAGAGTGGCAAACAAAGTGTTCCTGCTCACTCTTTCAATACCCATGGTGAGATTCCGTCCGGACCAACAGCTTTTCTCACGTCCAGCTCCAATAGATGCTTCTTGACCTCATCTCTTGTAATTTCGAACCTTTCCAAGGTCGCCTGGGTTGCTGCCACCTCTCCTAGCGCCGTAACTTCTCCTTGTTCTTTTGTAAAGACCTCCTGGAACGTTTTGTTGAGTTCTTCACACACCTCTTTGTCATTCTCTGTGTACCTGTCCTCACCCATCCTAAGTTTCATCACCTGTTCCTTCACTGTTGTCATCCTCCTGATGTGACTGTGTAGTAGATTTGGTTTGGTCTTTGCTTTATTTGATATATCATTTCCATGACTATTCTCAGCTGCTCTTCTCACACTAACATACTCGTTCTTGGTTCTCTGGTTTCTTTCTCTACTTTCTGGTGTTCTGTTATTACAGAAATTCCTCCATGCCCTTTTGTTCAGCTCCTTTGCTTTCATATATTCTCTATTAAACCACGGATTCTTCTTTTGCTTCTCTATTTTTCCCTGTTGGGCCGGGACAAACCTGCTTACAGCCTCCTGACACTTTTCGGTGACATACTCCATCATGTCTTGTACGGACTTGCCTCTGAGTTGTGTGTCCCAGTGTATATCCCTTAGGAATTTATTCTCTCCTCGTAGTTTCCCTTTCAGTACGTCAGCCCTTTGTTTCCCAGTAATTTTTTGGGGAGATAATTTGTAGCTCAACCAGGTACTCAAAGCTCAATACACTATGATAACTCATTCCCAAGGGGGCTTCCAACTTAACTTCCCTTATATCCGACTCATTTAGGGTAAATATCAGATCAAGCAAGGCTGGTTCATCCTCCAGCCCTTCTCTCCATCTCTCACACACACACACACACACACACACACACACACACACACACACACACACACACACACACACACACACACACACACACACACACACACACACACACACACACACACACACACACACTCACACACAGCTAGATGTAGTGGAGGCTGACTCCATACACAGTTTCAAGTGTAGATATGATACAGCCCAATAGGCTCAGCAACCTGTACACCTGTTGATTGACGGTTGAGAGGCGGGACCAAAGAGCCAGAGCTCAACCCCTGCAAGCACAATTAGATGAGTGTAATTAGGTGAGTACACACACACACACAACAGCAGTAGTGGCAGTAATAGACACCCTTCTTCAGGTAATGTGATGGGCATCATCACCACACACACACACACACACACTTGTGTGTGTGTGTACTCACCTAGTTGTGTTTGCGGGAGTTGAGCTCTGGCTCCTTGGTCCCGCCTCTCAACCGTCGATCAACAGGTGTACAGATTCCTGAGCCTATTGGGCTCTATCATATCTACACTTGAAAATGTGTATGGAGTCAGCCTCAACCACATCACTTCCTAATGCATTCCATTTGTCAACCACCCTGACACTAAAAAAGTTCTTTCTAATATCTCTGTGGCTCATTTGGGCACTCAGTTTCCACCTGTGTCCCCTTGTGTTAAATAGCCTGTCTTTATCTACCCTATCAATTCCCTTCAGAATCTTGAATGTGGTGGTCATGTCCCCCCTAACTCTTCTGTCTTCCAGCGAAGTGAGGTTTAATTCCTGTAGTCTCTCCTCGTAGCTCATACGTCTCAGCGCGGGTACTAGTCTGGTGGAAAACCTTTCAACCTTTTCCAGTCTAGTCTTATCATTGACTACATATGGACTCCATGCTGGGGCTGCATACTCCAGGATTGGCCTGACATATGTGGTATACAAAGTTCTGATTGATTCTTTACACAAGTTTCTGAATGCTGTTCGTATGTTGGCCAGCCTGGCATACGCCGCTGATGTTATCCTCTTGATATGGGCTGCAGGAGACACGTCTGGCACGATATCATCTCCCAAGTCTTTTTCTTTCTCTGACTCCTGAAGAATTTCCTCTCCCAAATGATACCTTGTATTTGGCCTCCTGCTCCCTACACCTATCTTCATTACATTACATTTGGTCGAGTTAAACTCTAACAACCATTTGTTCGACCATTCCTTCAATTTGTCTAGGTCTTCTTGAAGCCTCAAACAGTCCTCTTCTGTCTTAATCTTTCTCATAATTTGGCATCGTCTGCAAACATTGAGAGAAATGAATCTATACCCTTCGGGAGATCATTTACATATATCAGGAACAAGATAGGACCGAGTACAGAGCCCTGTGGGACTCCACTGGTGACTTCACGCCAAACGGAGGTCTCACCTCTCACCGTAACTCTCTGCTTCCTATTGCTTAGGTACTCCCTTATCCACTGGAGCACCTTACCAGCTACACCTGCCTGTCTCTCCAGCTTATGCACCAGCCTCTTATGCGGTACTGTGTCAAAGGCTTTCCGGCAATCCAAGAAAATGCAGTCTGCCCAGCCCTCTCTTTCTTGCTTAATCTGTGTCACCTGGTCGTAGAATTCTATTAAGCCAGTCAGGCAAGATTTACCCTCCCTGAACCCATGTTCGCGATTTGTCACGAAGTCCCTTCTCTCCAGATGTGCTACCAGGTTTTTTCTCACGATCTTCTCCATCACCTTGCATGGTATATAAGTCAAGGACACTAGCCTGTAGTTCAGTGCCTCTTGCCTGTCGCCCTTTTTGTATATCGGGACCACATTCGCCGTCTTCCATATTTCTGGTAGGTGTCCCGTCTCCAGTGACCTACTATACACTATGGAGAGTGGCAAGCAAAGTGCCTCTGCACACTCTTTCAGTACCCATGGCGAGATCCCGTATGGACCAACAGCCTTTCTAACATCCAGATCCAGCAGGTGTCTCTTGACCTCCTCTCTCGTAATTTCGAACTCTTCCAAGGCCGCCTCGTTTACTTCCCTTTCTCCTAGCACAGTGACCTCGCCTTGTTCAGTTGTGAAGACCTCTTGGAACCTCTTGTTGAGTTCATCACACACCTCTTTGTCATTCTCTGTATATCTGTCCTCGCCTGTTCTAAGTTTCACTACCTGTTCTTTCACTGTTGATTTCCTTCTGATGTGACTGTGGAGTAGCTTTGGTTCGGTCTATAGCTTTGTTTGCTATATCATTTTCATAACTTTTCTCTGCTTCTCTTCTCACCCTGACATATTAATTTCTGGTTCTCTGGTATCTTTCTCTGCTTTCTGGTGTTCTGTTATTCCGGAAGTTCCTCCACGCCCTTTTGTTCAGTTTCTTTGCTTTCATACATGCCCTATTATACCATGGATTCTTCTTTTGCTTCTCAGATTTTTCCTTTTGGGTTGAGATGTATCTGCTTACTGCCTCCTGACACTTTTAGGTGACATAGTCCATCATATCTTGTACAAACTTAGCTCTGAGGTCTGTGTCCCAAGGTATTTCCCTTAGGAAGCTTCTCGTCTCCTCGTAATTTCCCTTTTGGTATGCCAGCCTTTTGTTTCCTAGTTCTTTTTCGGGGGGGATAATTCCTAGCTCTACCAGGTACTCAAAGTTCAATACACTATGATCACTCATTCCCAAGGGTGCTTCCATCTTGACTTCCCTTATATCAGACTCATTTAGGGTAAATATCAGATCAAGCATTGCTGTTCTTCTTCTCCTCTCATTCTTGTTGGATCCTTGATTTGCTGGCTTAGAAAGTTTCTTGTTGCCACGTCCAGCAGCTTAGCTCTCCTTGTTTCTGGTCCTCCATGCGGATCTCTGTTCTCCCAATCTATTTTCCCATGGTTGAAGTCTCTCATGATTAATAGTCCAGATCCATTCCTGCCAGCAACAGAAGCTGCTCTCTCTATTATGATAATGGTGGCCATATTGTTTCTATCATATTCCTGTCTGGGTCTTCTGTCATTTGGTGGTGGATTATATATGACTACGACTTTAATTTTTTGCCCTCCAGTTGTTATTGTTCCTATTATGTAGTCACTGAAACCTTCACATCCCTGAACAAACAACTCTTCAAAATCCCAGCCTTTTCTTACCCGCCGGGCTACACCACCACCACCACCTCTTCCTTGTCTCTCTTTCCTCATAACATAATACCTGTGGGAACACTGCATTTGTTATTGTTTTCGACAGCTTTGTTTCTGTGAGAGCTATTATGTCTGCGTTTTCCTCTAGTACCCATTCTCCAAGTTCATTTGTTTTATTTGTAATTCCATCTATGTTAGTGTACATTGCCTTGAGGCTCACTTTCTTCTGTCCCATCTCAAATCTCCTCCTTGGTGAGTGTTCTGCTGGTGGAGGAAGCTGTGCCATGGGTGTGAGGATTTGTGAGGTGAATACCAGGGTTGCAGAGGATACTGGGATGAGGGACGAGGGGTCAAGTGAAGGGGGAGGGACAGGGAGGGTATGGAGTGAAAGGGGTCGGAGGACAGGAAGGAAAGGGGGGTTTTCTATGCAGAGGAGGGTGGTGGGGTTGCCCTCCCTGCTGGTGTTACTGGGTAGCTGGTTGTGGGTTCCCCCTTCGCCTCTGGGGGTGATGTGTTTGGAGCTGTGGTTCCCTGGTTTTTCCCTCTCGCCCTGCGCTTCTTCCTTGCTTCTGCCGTCATGGCCCTCTCCTCCCTCGTCATGTCCCTCTGGAGGAATACTTTTTTGAATTCTCCCACATGTTGCAGGTGTCTTTTCTTTGTTAGAATCATGTCTTTTGTGTTCTCGTTTGCAAACACTATCTTTAACACACGGTCTCTGTCTTTTTTGTGCCAGCCTAACGTGAAAACCTTCTCAATGCTATGCTCAGCCCCTTCCATGTCTAGTGCCTTCAGTATTTCTTTCACTGCCGCTTTGTCCTTATCATTCCACTCTTTCTTATTAGAGCCTTCCTGCTCTTTAATACCCACAGCTACTACTGCTCTTTTCCTTTCCAGCAGCTGGCTAGTGGAGCGTACCGCTTCCTGTGAGGTGACTGCTTTCATGGCTACCTCCCTTACTGCAGACATTACTTCAGAGTTGCTTTTTTTTAGCATTTCCGCAAATGTTGCTTTTATTGTGGCATTCTCCTCCAAAATACTATTACCACCTTCTCCCTGGGTGGTTATCTGAGTCTCAGCATCGATACTGTTCTCTTTGAAGGCTCTAATCTCATCCTTTGCTCCTGTCAGCTGTCTTTTTAGGTTGCTTATTTCATTCTTCATTTCCTGCATCATTTCCTGCATCTCACTCTTCGTGTCCTCCAGAAACTGGGCGAACATTTCCTTCATTTTGTCACCTGAACTTTTCCCTGTTGCCTCTGGCTGTCATGCTTGACTCTGTTCCTAGTTGTGCCATGATAGGATTTGTCAGAAGAGCAGAGCGGGGGGGGGGAGAGAGAGAGAGAGAGAGAGAGAGAGGGAGAGAGAGAGGGAGAGGGAGAGAGAGAGAGAGAGAGAGAGAGAGAGAGAGAGTGAGAGAGTGAGAGTGGGAGAGAGAGAGTGGGAGAGGGGGATGCAGGGGAGTGGGGGGGGGGTGTTGGTGGCGACCAGGTCAGGTCAGGTCAGATGTGTGGTATGAGATGAGGTGGGGTATAGTGGGGTCTAGACATCTAAAGTTAATCTCAATCATCAAAGTTGTTCTCAACATCATAAAAGTTATTCATTAAGTAACCTTTCGTTCATCAGAGATTCTTTCTAAGACATCTTCGTCCATCAAAGTTATTCTCAGAGATATCTAAAGTTATTCTCAGAGTCATCAAAAGTTATTCTAAGACATCAAAAGTTATTCTCAGAGCTACCCAAGAGCTATTCTCAGTGTCATCAAAGGTATTCTCAGAGTCATCAAAGTTATTCCAAGAGACATTAAAAATTAATCTCAGTCATCAAACTTGTTCTCAAAGTCATCAGAGTTAATCTTAGAGTCATCAAAGGTATTCTCAGAGTCACCTTTGTTCATCAGAGAAACTTTCCAAAACATCTTTGTTCATCAAAGTTATTCTCTAAGACATCAAAAGTTATTCTCAGAGTCATCAAGGTTATTTATTCTCTAAGTCACTTTCATTCATCAAAGTTATTCGCTAAGTCATAAAAGTTATTCCCAGTGACATTAAAAATTAATCTCAGTCATCAAAAAGTTAATCTCAGTTATCAAATGTTATTCTCTAAGTAACCTTTCATTCATCAGAGAAGCTTTCTAAGACATCTTCGTTCATCAAAGTAGTTCTCTAAGTCATCAAAGCTGTTCTCTAAGACATCAAAGTCTTTCTCAGACTCATCAAAAGGTACTCTCATATCCTCAAAGTTATTCTCAGAGATATCTAAAGTTATTCTCAGAGTCATCAAAGCTATTTTCAGTGTCACCAAGGGTAATCTCTAACTTACTTTCATTCATCAAAGTTAATCTTAGAGTCGTCAAAGGTAATCTCTAACTCACCTTCGTTCATCAATGTTGTTTCTAAGACACCTTCGTTCATCAAAGAAACTCTCCTTCTTCCATCAAGTTATTCTTTAAGACATCAATGTTGTTCTCTAAACATCTTTAGTCATAAAAATTTATCTCCAAAATGTAACTAGTTCAGCTTTTCATATCAAACTTGCACTTCTGTTAAAATATATTTTCTTAGACACTTTACCTTTAAAACTGTTCTCTGTTCAAAACTGCTTAAACCTACCTATCCTATCCTCCCCACCCAATGTTACTTACCTAACATAACGTTCCTAAACCTAACCTATCTTAACTTAACCTAACTTACCTAACCTAACATAACTTACCTAACCTAGCATACCTAACCTATCTTAACCTAACCTAACTTACCTAACCTATCCTAACTTACCTATCCTAACTTGCATAACCTAGCCTAACTTAACCTATCCTAAGTTAACCTAACCTATCCTAACTTAATCTAACCTAACCTAACATACCTAACTTTACCTATCCTAACTTAACCTGCATAACCTAACCTAACCTCACCTACCTATCCTAACTTAACTAAACTTAACTTGCGTAACCTAACATTACCTAACTTAACCTAATGTAACCTAACTTACCTAACGTAACTTAACCTAACTTAACTAACCTAACCTAACTTACCTAAGCTAACCTAACTTAACTTGTATAACCAAACATTACCTAACTTAACCGAACCTAACCTAACTTACCTAACCTAACCTAAATAACCTAACCTAACCTAACCTATCCTAACTTAAAGTAAATTACCTAACTTAGCCTAACTTACCCAAACTGATGTATCCTAACTTACCTAGTCAAACCAGACATGACCTAACTTACATAAGCATTCCTGCATGTCTTTTGTGTTTCGTCAATCGATTTCTCATATTCATTTGTTTGTTTAATTGTTAATTTCTCAAATAGTCATTTATGGATTTCAAGTGTTATTTGTTAAAGATTGGGTATTTAAGCATTTCAAAGGATTTTTGTTATATACGGGCATTTACTCGTTTCAAGGGGTAATTTCTTATATGGTCATTTTTTGCATTTCAGGAGTTATTTGTTAAAGTTCATCAAGTTGCCCATAAGTTGTATTTATTATGTTTGTTATAATTGCTTTTATTTTTCCACCCTTTAACCTAGCCTCTTGTGATCTTAGTGTATTTATTATGTTTGTTATAATTGTTCTTATTCCCCAACCCTTTAACCTAACCTTTCAGATGTAGTTTATTTGTTTATTGTGTTTGACGTATTTGTTGAATATATTATCCTTATCCTAATCTTTCAGATGTAATTTTGTTTCTCCTTTTTGTATATTTTACTCAAACCCACCATCCCACTTAACCTTCCTTCCTTCTTTTACTTTAGGATAAATGTTAGGATAAGGATAATATATTCAACAAATACTTCAAACACAATAAACTACATCTGAAAGGTTAGGTTGAAGGGTTGGGGAATAAGAACAAATGATAACCAACATAATGAATACACTAACATTAAAGAGGTTAGGTTAAGGGGGGAAAGAATAAGACAATTATTACAAACATAATAAATACACTAAGATCACAAGAGGCTAGGTTAAAAGGTGGAAGATTAAGAGCAATTATAACAAACATAATAAATACAACTTATGGGCAACTTGATGAACTTTAACAAATAACTCCTGAAATGCAAAAATGACTATTTGAAAAATTAACCCTTGAAACGAGTAAATGCCCGTATATAACAAAAATCCTTTGAAATGCTTAAATACCCAATCTTTAACAAAAAGCACTTGAAATGCATAAATGACTATTTGAGAAATTAACAATTAAACAAACAAATGAATATGAGAAATCGGTTGAAGAAACATAGAAGACATGCAGGAATACTTATGTAAGTTAGGTCATGTCTGGTTTGACTAGGTAAGTTTGGATACATCAGTTTGGGTAAGTTAGGTAATTTACTTTAAGTTAGGATAGGTTAGGTTAAGTTAGGTTAGGTTAAGTTAGGTTAGGTTAAGTTAGGTTAGGTTAGGTTATGCAAGTTAAGTTAGGATAGGTTAGGTAAGTTAGGTTAGGTTAGGTTAAGTTAGGTAATGTTTGGTTATACAAGTTAAGTTAGGTAAGTTAGGTTAGGTTAGGTTAAGTTAGGTAAGGTAAGTTAAGTTAGGTTAGGTAAGTTAGGTTACATAGGTTAAGTTAGGTAAGGTTAGGTTATGCAAGTTAAGTTAGGTTAGGTTAGTTAAGTTAGGATAGGTAGGTTAGGTTAGGTTATGCAAGTTAAGTTAGGATAGGTAAAGTTAGGTATGTTAGGTTAGGTTAGGTTAAGTTAGGATAGGTTAGGTTAAGTTAGGTTAGGTTATGCAAGTTAGGATAGGTAAGTTAGGATGGGTAAGTTAGGATAGGTTAGGTAAGTTAGGTTAGGTTAAGATAGGTTAGGTACATTAGGTTAGGTAAGTAATGTTAGGTTAGATAAGTTAGGTTCAGTTAAGATAGGTTAGGTTTAGGAACATTATGTTAGGTAAGTAACATTGTCTTTAAGACTTCAAAGACACTCTTTGGTGTGTTTGAGAGTGTCCTTGATGTCTCGAAGAGTGTCTTTGATGTCTCGAGAGGTGTCTTTGAAGTCTTAAAGGTTGTCTTTGATGTCTCAAAGGATGTCTTTGAGTGCAACTTTGATGTCTTTGAGTAAGTCCTTGATGTCTCGAAGGGTGTCTTTGACTATATTTCTTACTTAACGACACATAATTTTAGTTAGGAACAATGATGAATATGACTATTTTCTAGCGAAGTGAAAGGTTACTTTAGTTAAGAACAGTGTTGGAAAGAGGCTACACTTGACTATTTTTAGTTGAGAGAAGTGATATTTCAGTTAAGAAATGACAAGGAAACATGATGAAAGTGACTATTTTTAGTTGACTGACGAATATTTTTAGTTAAAAAACAAAAAAAAAAGACAAACACATAATGAATATGGCTTTTTCTGTTGATTGGTAAATAATTTTAGTTAAGAAATGACAATGAAACATGATGAAAACGGTTATTTTCTTTTGACAGGGGAATAAGTTTAGTTAAGAAATGATGAAAGTGATTATTTTTAGTTGATTGACGATGGATAAAGTTAGTTATGAATAGTATTGGAAAGTTTCCTTTGAAATTTTTTTAGCTAAGAGAAAAGCTATTTTAGTTTAGAACGGTGTTGAACGAGGCTAATTCTGACTATTTTTAGTTGATTGGATAGTAAGTTTAGTTGAGAAATGACGAAGGTGACTATGTTTTTAGTTGATTGGCGAAATTTCTTTAGTTAAGGAACGTTAAATAACATGTAAGGGAATGAACACAGAGAACATGTGGGGAACATGGCAAAGAACACAGAAAATATGTAAGAAAAGTTGATGAATACAGTGAACATGCTAGGAATATGAAATTACAGAGAACATGAAAACATGATAAGGAGAATAGGGAATACAAAGAATGAACAATGAACTTGTGAAGAACATAGAGAATATGACAAAGAATGTAGAAACATGTAAGTGAAGGTGATAAACGAAGTGATCTTGTGAGGAACATAAACTTGTAGAGGAACATGAATATTGACAAAGAACACAAAAATATGGAAGACAGCATGAATATTGAGTATAACAGTTGTAAAGAGAACATGCGATGAACATGAAAACATAGAAAATATGACTAGAATTTGTAGAGAAAAAATAAGACTAAGAGAAAGATCACAGAAAAAATGGAGATACTTGTGAAAATATGAACTGAATGGGCTGTGAACATTTGAAAAACATGGAATGAACACGGAAAACATGGATGAGAATACGAAGAACACAGTGAATAAAGAGAAAATATGCAAATACAGTACGATTATTGAAGGTTAGGATAAGTTGGGGATGAGAAGGTAAGGGAGGGAAAGGGTAAGGTGAGATTTTTGACCTTGTGATTGTTGCATACTTGGGTAAACAAAAGGTATTGAAGGTACGGTGTTATATGCAGTGTGAATATTACATAGCTGAGTACAAAAAGGGTATTAAAGGCAGTGATGTTTACTTTGATAGACTGGAGAGGGGCTTAATCTGAAATAATTTTGATGAACATTGAACTAAGTGAAGAACATGAGTTGGAACTCGGTAATTTCCTTTTGATTTATTTGCAGGGGGGTCTGAAAATGTAGTTTGGTGTTTAAATCTCTGGGGATTTGGACTGATAGTAATGAATTTTCAGGAGGGAACTTGGACAGAGGACAAGAGCTAGAGTTTGGTAACACTATATTTCTTTATTTACTTAGAAGTACGACGGGTTTAAATATCTGGAAAATTGATGGGTTAATAATGAAGATACTAGAGGGAATTAAGGTGAGGGACGAGAGCTGGAGCTCGGTAACTAAATTGTCGTATTGTACGATGTTTCAAATAAAGCGGGTATAAATTTTAGGGAAATTAGGCTGTTAGTAAAAAAGTTAAGGGGATAAACTAAGGCTGAGGACAAGAACTGGAGCTCGGCAACTGACGATCTTATTTACTGTGTCTGAAATATGACTTTAAAATTTCAGGGGATTGGATTGCTAGTAAAGATAATACAGGGATACACTAAGGTGGGGACAGGAGCCGGAGCTTGCTTACTGACTAACAAATTTTGATCTGGAAACGGTCTCTGATGAAAATTGATCTCTGAATATTTCTGGGCTCAAACTGAACTCTGTTAATTTTTTGGTCTTTATTGGTCTCTGACAATATTTTAATTTCCTACATAAAAACTTTTAAGAACGCAGGTTCAAGTAAAACTCTGAAATATTTCGGTTTCAAAGTGGACTCTGACGAATTTTTGGTATAAAATGGACTCTGATGATAAATGGTTTGAAAATGGACTCTGAAGAATTTTGCTCACAAAGTGGACTCTGAAGAATTTAGGTTAACAACAGGACTCTGTTAATTTTCAGAGTAAAACTTAACTCTGGCTAATTTTCGGTCTTTACTGGACTCTGTCGATTTTGGGCATAAACTGGACTCTGCATAATTTCTGTCAACAACTGGACTCTGAATATTTTCGGGCACAAACTGGACTCTGAATATTTTAGGGCACAAACTGGACTCTGAATAATTTTTGTCTATAACTGGACTCCGATGAAATTTGAGCTTTAACCCATCAATTGCGCATCGCATCATATGATGCTTTGACTGACTTGCAGTAAATTGCGCATCGCATCATGTGATGCTTTGGAGTACTACGCAAGATTTAAACGGCCCGCGGATACACGGGGTTCACCACACCTTCATCAGGGCTCTTGTAAACAGATGACATTTTTTAAAAAAATCGTGGGCCAAACTCCCAGGTGTTAGGGGCCTCAGTATTGAGTCAGCTACCAAGCCTGACGCACGCAGCATGAGCTCACAGCACTGCTGTTCAGCTTGTGACCACAGCATCGCCTAAAAATGCCATAATATACTTGTTCATGCTATTATGTAGCGATGATATTATTACAGAAGACCCCTGACTGTGATAAAACTAACCAGGGTTCTGATAATAGCAGGATTGTGGTGATATTTGGCACTGTGCGCCATGGAGGGAGGAGTAATGCTGTGGGAGGGAGGATGGTGGCGTTGTCTTTTGACTGTGTGTAGCCACCTTTTATTGACTGCACTCACCATACCAGCTTAGTGGTTCGCTATGGTGAACACAAATGTAGATACTTATATATAACGTGTGTATAGTGTGAGATAACAGCGAGAGTAAGAGGTTGGGAGCCGCCATTTTGGTGGAGGAGGAGCGTCGTCTGCAGGACTTATCATGTTGTTTACTGATGTCCACGATGGTCTTTGGGCACCATACCAGTTTACTTGTACAAGTACGGTGAATAAAACAGGTAGATATTTATATATAATGTGTGTATATAGTGTAATAACACCACAAGCAGTATTGTTGTAGGAGAAATATTAGTGCGTCTGGCCTTGAGGGCGGCCGCCACCAACTGACTGTGTGAGTAGCTACGTCTTTGTGCCTTTACTCACCATACAAGCTTAGATGTACAGTTATGGTGAACAAAACATGTAAATACTTATATATAACGTCTGTATATAAAAGCAAAAACAGTATGGTGGGTGGAGAATGGTGGCAAGTCAGGAGAGGTGAGGTGAGGGAGGGAGTGGCAGCCATTGGCAGCCAGTCACTGCCTGCCACTCAGCATACCAACTTAGTGGTTCGTCATGGTGAACAAAACATGCAGATACTTATATATAACCTGTGTATATAGTGTAATAACCGGCAAAGTATTTGTTCACTGTTTGATGAACATAATTGAATCAACAATATGCACACCATATTATTGAGTACAGCGATGATTCACTCATTTTATTATATAAATATATCACACTACACACTATTGAATAATATTACAGCAAAAAAACTACGAAAAATCAATCAGAGACATTGAAATAATTAGGTAATTATCTCTTTGTGGAAACTCTGGCCTGACAGCTGGCGATCAACAGACCGCCTGGGACGCACACTCAGTCAGCGCCTGATTTTTGCCAGAATTCCCTGCCCTATTGTGGGCAATATATGCCACTTACAATTCTTTTATTATTTTTCCCGTGATCAGTGAATACAAATTAACAGGTTAGGAAGAAAGAATAATTTTTTTTTTTTTTGGGTATGCACCTGTGGGTGTCAAATGTTATATAGTTATGCGCCATTTAAGGGTTAAGTTGTCTTTGACTATTTTTTGGGTCTTTACAGGTAAAACAGTCATAAATGGTACTTGAAGTCACGACTAAGATGTCTGTTTTCCTTAACAAAACGTCTAAGACAATATTCTCTGAAAATTGTCTTTTTACAAAATTTGGTCATAAACATATAAATAAACCTCTAAGATTATTTGAAACTCTGAAATATTTTCTTAAAACTGAACTCTGAAAAATTTGAATTTTCCCCATAAGAACTGTTAACAAACTTGTATGGAATTATTTTCCTCATAAGAACTCTTAACAAACTTCTAAGAAATTATTTACCTCATAAGAATTCCTTAACAAACTTCTATCAAGATATACCCAGAAAATGGTCTTTGAAAAATGCGCGATCATGAAAACAAACAAAAATTGTCCGTAGAGTTTACCTGGAACAGCCGACGTGCTAAACCTGAATTTTAAAATTAACTGGAAACCCGAAGCGCTAAAGAGGAATTTTCTGAAAAAAAAAATTCCCCTTTAGCACTTCATCCCTACTACTGTTGTGGTCAGAGGACGAATATGTGTTGCTAGGCATGGGTGCAAAAACTTTATTATCTTGTAAAATTATCTTATTGTGAAAACTATCTGACTGAGTGCGAATAAACCTTCTGTATAATTTAAAGATTATTCCTTTGTTTCCCATGGAAATCTTTATACAGAACTTCCAAGCCAAAACGTTAAATTATTTCAGTCATAAAATTTATCGAGTAATTATCTCAGTAATATTTAATGTTATTATCCCTATACTTTACACTCTATTTGAACAGGTGGAAAGGAAATGTACCTTTGAAGGTGTACTGTACAATACTTAAAAAAAATGCAGTCATCACATGAGACCAGAAGGCATGGCAGGATGTGCAGAATATCCCCATTGAAGAGCAGAGGTGCAACAGGTACCCTGAGAGAGAACTCTATCAACATCAGAGGCCCGAGACTGTTCATCATGCTTCCACTACACATAAGGGACATAACTAGCCGACTCCTCAGTGTTCACGAGAGAACTTGACAAACACCTCCAAAGGATACCTAATCAACCAGGCTTTGACTCATACGTCAGGCTGCGAGCTGCCACGTCCAACAGCCTGGTTGACCTGTCCAGCAACAAGAAGGCCTGGTCAACGAACGGGCCGCGGGGACGCTAAACCCCGAAAACACCTCAAGGTAACCAATTTACTGCTGTGAGAACAGCTGTATCAGGTGAAAGGAAAAGCTATGTGAACAGTCACATCAGTTGTGGGGAAAGGAATGTCAACCAAACTCTTGTACACTTTATGAGTGTATCTACTGTGTGAACAGACGCTACAGGTGAAAGGAAATGTTATCCAGATTTCTACCAGTTTGGATTGAGATAGAATAAATAAAAAAAAATTAACTCAATACTATTTGTTGTTATTATCCTAACACTATACACTTTATTTGAACAGATGATTTAGGTGAAAGGAAATGTACCTTTGAAGGTGTACCGTACTATACTTGAAAAAAAAAAATGCAGTCACCTATTTATTGTTATGTGAACTGATGCATGTAGTGAAAGGAAATGCTATGTGAACAGTCACATCTGGTGTGGGGAAAGAAATGTTAACCTAACTCTTTTATAAGTGTATCTGCTATGCGAACAGATGCTACAGGCAGAAAGAAATGTTATCTAGATCTCTATGAGTGAGCTTTGACGGTCTAATGAACTATATGAACAGACGAAACCTACCCATTGAAAGACCTGATTTTACATCTGATTGGAAACTTGCTGTGTTCTCTATGATGTCTACTCTCATAAAATCATTGTGTTGTCTGCAAAGGATGATGATGATGATACAGTGCTATAGTGTCCTTGTCTATGTCTGATTTGAGGATTTGCATGAGAGAGAGAGGGAGAGAGAGGAGAGAGAGAGAAAGAGAGAGAGAGAGAGAGAGAGAGAGAGAGAGAGAGAGAGAGAGAGAGAGAGAGAGAGAGAGAGAGAGAGAGAGAGAGAGAGAGAGAGAGAGAGAGAGAGAGAGAGAGAGAGAGATGAGAGAGAATGAGAGAGAGGAGAGATGAGAGAGAGAGAGAGAGAGAGAGAGAGAGAGATAGATAGATAGAGAGAGAGTCTGTGATGGAATAGGTGTTGGTGATGAGTAAGTTCAGGGCAGGACCCTCAGTAAGCAACTAACCGAGCATGGTGAAAGGTCTCTCGCCGTGAGGTGGGGCGGTCCTCTGGGGAAACATGGTAAAAAATTGACGTGATCTACTGTGTATGACAGGTAATGAATTGGTGGTGATGACACTCAACGCACCTTCGGTTTGGAGCGAGGTGGAGGTATGCGAGGGGGGGGGGGGAATGGTATGCCTACCTGACCACATCCTAAACCATACGGTACTGGTTATACCAAGGAGGTGAACGGTCACACACACAATATTCTTCGGCCACCACCTGTACAACAGGGTTCTCCTCTCCTCCAGGGAAAAAAAATGTTTATCGAGATGATGTTTAATGCTGCCCACACTTCACGTGAAAGGCACGGAACGCTATATAAAGAGCGGCAAGCAGCATAATGAATTTGGAGGAAACTCTATACATTTTTTTACACCTGACCGAAAGAGAATTCAAAGGAGGAGCACGGAGAGTGTATGGAACTGGATGCCAGATCCAATTGCATTCCAGAATTACAGATACAATTACACACCGATAGGGAACTACAACTACGACAGGCAACTGCCCTACAACAATCAGTACTGGTCAGAACAAACTCGTTATGTCCACGCATAATGGGCTTGCCGAAAAAGTCTCCCATTCAAACTATCACTAATAGAGTAACCTCATTCATCTTTGCCAACATACAAGGACTGAAAACAAGAACAAACAACAAAGTACAGTTCATAAATGGCCTCCTCACGGAGTCAAATGCAGCATTTGGAGCTTTTACAGAAACCCATGCAGGGGAATTTTTGGACAGTGAGATCTGGATTCCAGGATATAACCTATACAGGTGTGATAGGAAAATTAGGTCACATGGAGGAGTGGGTCTGTATATTAGGGAAGACCTTGTATGCTCAGAGCTCCTAAACGTTACAAAGGAGGTGGTTGAGGTACTGGGATTAAAAATAGAGATAATAAATTTAGTGATTATTCTAATATACAAACCGCCAGATGCAACGGCTGAGGAATTCACAGAACAGATAAACAAAATAGAGAATAGCCTTGATAATTTGGAGAACCCGATATCTGATATTATCTTCCTAGGTGACTTCAACTTGCCTAGTCTCAGGTGGAGAATAGCAAACAATAATATTATACCAGGAAATCTATCAGGACCTAACCAACCACAGATTAGAGAACTACTTAGATTCTGTGACAAATTTTCACTCAATCAGCAGATAACGGAGACAACGAGAAATGAAAATATTTTAGATCTGGTCTTTACGAACAATGAAGACATTATCAGAGACATTACGATATCAGATACCACGTATTCAGATCACAAGCTCATTGAAGTGCAAACGACCATCAATACTCAGAATAGACTTAAAACGTTGATAAAGCGAGAGGGACTATTCAGTAAATTCAATTTTAATAATAAAAGGATAGTCTGGGAGATAATAAACAGGGAACTTACAAACATTCCATGGGAAATTGTTCTAAGTAATACAAGTCCTACAGAGGGAATATATAAACTGACTTCGGAAGCGTATCAAGTCTGTCTGAAACATGTTCCTTTGAGGAAAGCCAGAAAGGGATCCAACGTAGAAAGAGGACGCAGACAACACTATAAACGCAGGAAAAAAAATGACGGAACTGCTTATGCAGACACGAATTTCCCATCAAAGAAGGAATAATTTAAATAGGGAGATTGAAGAAATCGAGCGGAAATTGAAACACTCATATGAAACTGAAGAAAGACAGGTAGAACAGAAAGCAATTCAGGAAATAAAGAAAATCCAAAATAATTCTTCACATATGCGAAATCAAAAGCAAAAACCACTGCTAGTATTGGACCTATTCGTACAAGTGAAGGTTCATACACGGAGGATGACAAAGAAATTAGTGAAATCCTAAAAAAAAAAACAGTATGAAGATATGTTTAGCACTCCAAATAAATAACATGAACAGTGGAAGATCCAGACAATTTCTTTATGCGGGATATTCAAACCCCTGTAAATATAACTGATATCAACACGAGCGCACTGAATTTTGAAAGAGAAAAACTAATTTTTGAAAGAAAAAATTGAAAACATGCCCATGCACTCGGCCCCAGGTCCAGACTCATGGAATTCAATATTTATAAAGAAATGCAAAGTGCCGGTAGCACAGGCACTCAGTTTAGTGTGGAGGAAGAGCTTGGACACGGGGTAGATACCAGATGCACTTAAAGTAGCAGACATAGCCCCTCTACACAAGGGAGGGAGCAAAGCATTAGCAAAGAATTATAGACCAGTTGCACTAACATCGCACATCATAAAAGTATTTGAGAGAGTGATTAGGAGTCAGGTCACCAATTTCATGGAGACCAATGACCTTCACAACCCAGGCCAACATGGATTTCGAGCGGGAAGATCGTGCCTCTCACAGCTACTTGACCACTACGACAAAGTCACTGAGGCATTAGAAGAAAAACAGAATGCTGATGTGATATACACGGACTTCGCAAAGGCTTTCGATAAATGTGACCATAGCGAGATAGCACACAAAATGAAGTCAATGGGAATAACCGGTAAAGTAGGACGCTGGATACTCAGTTTTCTGACAAAAAGGACTCAGCGAGTAACGGTCAACCATATAAAATCTAGCCAAGTGCAGTTAAAAGCTCTGTACCTCAGGGTACAGTCCTTGCACCGCTGCTTTTCCTTATTCTCATATCAGATACAGACAAATATACAAGTCACAGCTTCGTATCATCCTTTGCAGATGACACAAAAATCAGTATGAAAATTATCTCGGCTGAAGACACTGAAAAACTTCAAGCTGATATTAATAAAATTTTCGACTGAGCATCAGAAAATAACATGATGTTTAACAGTGATAAATTCCAGGTACTCAGGTACGGTAAAAATGAGGACCTTAAACATAATACAGAGTACAAAACACAATCAAATGTACCCATAGTAGGAAAACAGCATGTAAAGGATTTGGGAATAATAATGTCTGACAACCTAACGTTTAAGGAGCATAACCAAGCAAATATTGCGACAGCCAGAAAAATGATAGGATGGATTACGAGAACTTTCAAATCCAGGCATCCCATCACAATGTTTGTACTCCTCAAGTCACTTGTTTTGTCCCGTCTTGAGTACTGCTCAGTACTCACTTTCCCCTTCAGAGCAGGAGAGATTGCTGAAATAGAGGGAATACAGAGAACATATATGGCACGCATAGACGCAATAAAGCACCTAAATTATTGGGATCGTCTCAAAGCCCTCCAAATGTACTCACTAGAAAGAAGACGAGAGAGATATCAAATAATATACACCTGGAAGATACTGGAGGGCCAAGTACCAAATCTACACAGTAAAATAACAGCGTACTGGAGTGAACGATATGGAAGAAAATGCAGAATAGAACCAGTGAAGAGCAGAGGTGCCATAGGCACAATCAGAGAACACTGTATAAACATCAGAGGTCCACGGTTGTTCAACACCCTCTCAGCAAGCATAAGAAATATTGCCGGAACAACCGTGGACATCTTCAAGAGGAAGATAGATTTATTTCTCCAAGGAGTGCCGGACCAACCGGGCGGTGGTGGGTATGTGGGTCTGCGGGCCGCTCCAAGCAACAGCCTAGTGGACCAAACTCTCACAAGTCAAGCCTGGCCTCGGGCTGGGCTTGGGGAGTAGAAGAACTCCCAGAACCCCATCAACCAGGTATCAACCAGATTATCAGTGGAGATATAAGGAAACTTTTGCTAGAGTTGGATGTGACAAAGGCTATAGACCCAGATGGAATATCACCATGGATACTAAAGGAAGAAGCAGAAGCACTGTGCCTGCCACTCTCCATGGTGTATAACAAATCACTGGTAACAGGTGAACTGCCAGAAATTTGGAAGGCGGCAAACGTAGTCCCAATATACAAGAAAGGGGATAGAAAGGAGGCACTGAACTACAGGCTAGTGTCCCTAACTTGCATACCATGCAAGCTAATGGAGAAAATTATGCGAAAAAAGCTATTCGAACATCTGGAGCGAAGGAACTTTGTGTCACAACACCAACATGGCTTCAGGGATGGCAAGTCATGCCTCACCGGATTAACTGAATTCTACGATCAGGCAACAAGAATCAGACAAGAAAGAAAGGGGTGGGCAGATTGCATAGTTTTGGATTGCCAGAAAACCTTTGACAAAGTTCCACACCAGAGCTGGGAAAGCTAGAGATGCAGGCAGGATTGAAAGGGAAGGTACTCCATTGGATTACTGAGTACCTAAGTAACAGAAGGCAGCGAGTCTCTGTGCGGGGTGAGGTCTCAGATTGGCGAGACGTCACCAGTGGGGTCCCGTAGGGTTCAGTCCTTGGACCCATACTGTTTCTTATATATGTAAATGATCTTCCAGATGGAACAGAAACATTCCTCTCATTGTTTTCTGATGATGCAAAAATTATGAGGAGAATTAAGACGGAGTAAGATAGTATGAGAAAACAAGATAACCTAGACAGACTGCATGAATGGTCCAACAAATGGCTACTAAATTTCAACCCGAGCAAATGTAAGGTAATGAAACTAGGCAGTGGAAACAGGCACACAGACACAGGATACAGAATGGGAGATGAAGTCCTTCATCAAACGGAAAGATAGAAGGATCTAAGAGTTGATATCACACCACCCTGTCTCTTGAAACCCACATCAAAAGAATAACATCTGCGGCGTATGCAAGACTGGCTAACATCAGAACTGCCTTCAGAAACCTGTGTAAGGAATCATTCGGAACTTTCAATACCACATATGTCAGACCAATCTTGGAGTATGCGGCCCCAGAACGGAGCCCTTACCTTGTCAAGCACAGGGCGAAGCTTGAAAAAGTTTAGAGATATGCCACTAGGCTAGTCCCAGAACGACGAGGCATGAGTTACGAAGAAAGGCTGCGAGAAATGCACCTCACGACACTAGAAGACAGGAGAGTAAGGGGAGACATGATCACTGCCTACAAAATTCTCAGAGGAATTGACAGGGTAGATAAATATAAACTGTTTAACACAGGTGGTACGTGAACAAGGGGACACAGGTGTAAACTGAGTACCCAGATGAGCCACCGGGACGTTAGAAAGATCTTTTTCAGTGTCAGAGTAGTTAAAAGATGGAATGCATTAGGCAGTGATGTGGTGGAGGCTGACTCCACACACAGTTTAAAATGTAGATATGATAGAGCCTAGTAGGCTCAGGAATCTGTACACCAGTTGATTAACGGTTGAGAGGCGGGACCAAAGAGCCAGAGCTCAACTCCCACAAAAACAATTATGTGTGGACACACACACACACACACACACACACACACACACACACACACACACACACACACACACACACACACACACACACACACACACACACACACACACACACACACACACTTCGCTGGAAGACAGAAGAGTTAGGGGGGACATGATCACTACATTCAAGATTCTGAAGGGAATTGATGGAGTAGATAAAGACAGGCTATTTAACACAAGAGGCACACGCGCAAGGGGACACAGGTGGAAACTGAGCGCCCAAATGAGCCACAGAGATATTAGATAGAACTTTTTTAGTGTCAGAGTGGTTGACAAATGGAATGCATTAGGAAGTGATGTGGTGGAGGCTGACTCCATACACAGTTTCAAGTGTAGATATGATAGAGCCCAATAGGCTCAGGAATCTGTACACCTGTTGATTGACGGTTGAGAGGCGGGACCAAAGAGCCAGAGCTCAACTCCCACAAAAACAATTATGTGTGGACACCACACACACACACACACACACACACACACACACACACACACACACACACACACACACACACACACACACACACACACACACACTTCGCTGGAAGACAGAAGAGTTAGGGGGGACATGATCACTACATTCAAGATTCTGAAGGGAATTGATGGAGTAGATAAAGACAGGCTATTTAACACAAGAGGCACATGCGCAAGGGGACACAGGTGGAAACTGAGCGCCCAAATGAGCCACAGAGATATTAGATAGAACTTTTTTAGTGTCAGAGTGGTTGACAAATGGAATGCATTAGGAAGTGATGTGGTGGAGGCTGACTCCATACACAGTTTCAAGTGTAGATATGATAGAGCCCAATAGGCTCAGGAATCTGTACACCTGTTGATTGACGGTTGAGAGGCGGGACTAAAGAGCCAGAGCTCAACCCCCACAAACACAACTAGGTGAGTACACACACACACACACACATACACACACACACGGGCTACATGCTGAGGCTGCAGGGGGCCTAGTATCCTGGTGGATAGCGTGCAGGGCTCGTAATTCTGTGGCTCGGGTTCAATTCCCGTACCAGGCAGAAACAAATGGGCAAAGTTTCTTTCACCCTGAATGCCCTGTTACCAAGCAGTAAATAGGTACCTTGGAGTTAATCAGCTGTCACGGGCTGCTTCCTGGTGTGTGTGTGTGTTGTGTGTGTGTGTGGTGTGTGTGTTGTGTGTGTGTGTGTGTGTGTGTGTGTGTGTGTGTGTGTGTGTGTGTGTGTGTATGTGTGTGTGGTGTGGAGGAAAAAGAAAAAAAGAAAAAAAAGTAGTTAGTAAACATATGATTGATAGTTGAGAGGCGGGTCGAAAGAGCAAAGCTCAACCCCCGCAAACACAACTAGATGAATACACATACACACACACACACACAACACACCACACACACACACACACACACACACACACACACACACACACACACACACACACACACGCCCTACTCATGAGAAAGGAATGGAGTTTTAAGGAGATGGCTATCCCGGGCTGTGAAGGTTTCAGAGACTACATAGCAGGCACCATGACAATGGGAGGACCAAGGATAGTAGTAGCAGTAATATATAATCCTCCACCAAATGACAGAAGACCCAGTCAAGAGTACGAAAGCAACAACATGGCAGTTAACACTATAATTGAGAGGGCAGCCTCTTCTGCCTGTAGAAATAGATCCCACCTGCTCATCATGGGGGACTTCAATCACGGCAGGATTGATTGGGAGAACAAGGAACTGCATGGAGGCGAGGATACGTGGAGAGCCAAACTACTGGAGGTGGCGACTAGAAACTTCTTAACCCAGCATGTCAGTGAACCCACAAGGATGAGAGGAAATGACGAACCAGCGAGACTCGACCTGGTTTTCACCCTGAACGACTCTGACATAAGAGAAATCAGTTTTGAGGACCCAGTAGGAATGAGCGATCACAGTGTATTGGTGTTTGAGTACCTGATTGAAGAAGGGTTATTGAACTCGAGAAGGGATACCGAAACCAAAAGGTTAGCATACCGAAAGGGAAACTATGAGGAGATAAGAAAATGCCTAGCAGATATAGCTTGGGAAACAGAGCTCAGGGAAAAGACGGCCCAAGATATGATGGAATACATCACGCAAAAATGCAAGGATGCAGTAAACAAGTTTGTCCCAGTCCAAAAGGAAAACAGTGAAATGAAGATGAGAAACCCATGGTTTAATCAGAGATGTAGGCAAGCTAAGCAGCAAAGTAAAAGGGCATGGAGAAACTATAGGAATAACAGGACACTGGAGAGCAGAGAAAGATACCAGAATGCCAGGAATGAATATGTTAGGATGAGAAGAGAGGCAGAAAGACAATACGAAAATGACATCGCAAGCAAGGCAAAGACTCAGCCTAAATTGCTGCATAGCCACATCAGGAGAAAAACAACAGTAAACGAACAGGTTATGAAATTAAGGTTAGGGGCAGAAGGATTCACTACAAACGACAAGGAAGTGTGTGAGGAACTGAATAAGAAATTCCAGGAGGTCTTCACCTTAGAGCAAGGAGAAATCCCAGAGATAAGAAAGGGAATAGCTAACCAGGAACCACTGGAAGAGTTTGAGATTACCAGCGGGGAAGTAAGGAAGTGTTTACTAGAATTGGATGTGACAAAGGCTATTGGTCCAGATGGAATCTCCCCTTGGATACTAAAGGAAGGAGCAGAAGAACTGTGCCTCCCGCTCTCCATGGTGTATAACAAATCACTGGCAACAGGGGAACTGCCAGAAATTTGGAAAGCAGCTAACGTAGTCCCGATATACAAGAAAGGGATACACAGGAGGCACTGAATTACAGACCAGTGTCCCTAACCTGCATACCATGCAAGTTGATGGAGAAGATTGTGCGAAGAAAGCTAGTGGAACATCTGGAGCGAAAGAACTTTGTAACACAGCATCAACATGGATTCAGGGATGGCAGGTCCTGCCTCACAGGGTTACTTGAATTCTACGACCAGGCAACAAAAATAAGGCAAGAAAGAGAAGGGTGGGCAGACTGCATATTTTTGGATTGTCAGAAAGCCTTTGACACAGTGCCACACAAGAGGCTAGTGAAAAAACTGGAGATGCAGGCTGGAGTGAAAGGGAAGGTACTCCATTGGATACAAGAGTCCCTAAGTAACAGGAGACAACGAGTCAGTGTGAGGGGTGAGGTCTCAGATTGGCGAGACGTTACGAGTGGAGTACCACAGGGGTCAGTCCTTGGACCTATACTGTTTCTGATATATGTAAATGATCTTCCAGAGGGTATAGAATCGTTTCTCTCAATGTTTGCCGATGATGCAAAAATTATGAGGAGGATTGAAACTGAGGACGATAGTAGGAGGCTACAAGATGACCTAGACAGACTGAGTGAATGGTCCAACAAATGGCTGTTGAAGTTCAATCCGAGTAAATGCAAAGTAATGAAACTAGGTGGTGGAAATAGGAGGCCAAACACAGGATACAGAATAGGAGATGAAGTACTTAATGAAACGAACAGAGAGAAAGATCTAGGAGTTGATATCACACCAAACCTGTCTCCTGAAGCCCACATAAAAAGAATAACGTCTGCGGCATATGCGAGGCTGGCTAACATCAGAACAGCGTTCAGGAACCTGTGTAAGGAATCATTCAGAATCTTGTACACCACATATGTAAGACCAATCCTGGAGTATGCGGCCCCAGCATGGAGCCCGTACTTTGTCAAGCACAAGACGAAGCTGGAAAAAGTCCAATGGTATGCCACTAGACTAGTCCCAGAACTAAGAGGCATGAGTTACGAGGAAAGGCTGCGGGAAATGCACCTTACGACACTGGAAGACAGAAGAGTAAAGGGAGACATGATCACAACCTACAAAATCCTCAGAGGAATCGACCGGGTAAACAAGGATAAACTATTCAACACTGGTAGGACGCGAACAAGGGGACACAGGTGGAAACTGAGTACTCACATGAGCCACAGAGACGTTAGAAGGAACTTTTTCAGTGTCAGAGTAGTTAACGGATGGAATGCATTAGGCAAGATGTGGTGGAGGCTGACCTCCATACACAGTTTTAAATGTAGATTGATAGAGCCCAGTAGACTCAGGAATCTGTACACCAGTTGATTGACAGTTGAGAGGCGGGACCAAAGAGCCAAAGCTCAACCCCCGCAAGCACAAATAGGTGAGTACAAATAGGTGAGTACACACACACACACACACAACACACACACACACACACACACACACACAGTAGGCAGATAGGACGTAGGACGGCGTCAGTGAACAAGGGTAGGACGTGCAGTCCGCGAATTACCTCAATATTCTCGGGATATTTACGTACCAGTGAGCCCCAAAACATAGGTTTTTGGGCATATGAAAGGTACAGCAACGCAGTGATAACGCAACATAGTGAATTCTTATACGTTGATAAGAAAAAAAATTGAAAAAGAACGAGATTGTGGCAAGACGGTGGCACCAGAGGCCGCGAAGGGAAGAGTTTTGGACCACGACGTGGGAGGGACCTCTGGCGGGGACGTCAACAACAATATCGGACATCGCTTCATAAATCACCTAATTGTGCTGTGGGATGCTTACTCGGAGGTGAGTGCCTCTCAAAGTCAGTCATATAAGGTGTACAGTGTTTTTTTTTTTTATATAGTAATTAGCTTTGAACATAAGTAATTAAAATACGAAAAAAGTAGCTCAAGAGCCTCAGCTTGTACCAGCTTCTCACACCTGTGTGTGACATTACACCGCCACTGACTAGACCTACCCCCCCCCCCCCTCCTCCTCACCACAACAAGCCAGTGTAAACACACACACATGCACGCACGCACACACTGGTGACCGCTCACCCTCACTCACCCACCCTCACCCCTCACGTTCCCACGCCTTACAGTACCCAAGACACCCCCCTACCCCTCCCCCTATACACAAACACCCCCGCACTCAACACACACACATACACACACACATACAAACACCACACACAACACACAGCACACACACACACACACACACACACACACACTCAACACACACACACACACACACACCACACACACAGCACACACACACACACGCACGCACACACACACACACGCACACACACACAATCCTCTCTCTGTACCCTCCCGCACTAACCCACCCCCACACACCCTCTCCATCCCCCTCCCTCACTTCCACCTTCCCCTCTCCCCATATACTCACACCACCTCCTCTCTCTCTCCTCTCTCTCTTCCCCCCCCTCTCTCTCCCCCCCCCCCCCTCTCTCTCTCTCTCTCCTCTCTCTCTCTCTTCTCTCATCTCTCTCTCGTCTCTCTCTCTCTACTCTCATCTCTCTCTCCTCTCTCTCTAACATCTCTCTCTCTCTCTCTCTCTCTCTCTCTAGTCCCCCCTCGCTCTCTCCTCTCTCTCTCTCCCTCCCCCTTTCTCTCTCTCTCGCTCCCATCCCCCTTTCTCTCACCTCCGCCCCCTCTCTCCTCTCCCTCTCCCCTCTCTTCACATTCTTCCCCCTCCTCCCTCCCTCTCCCCTCATTCTATCACTCTCCCCCTCCATCCCTCTCCCCTCTCACTCCCTCCCCTCTCTCGTCCCTCTCACCTCTCTCTCCCATCTCTCTCCCTCTCCCCCTCTCTCTCCCCTCCCCTCTCTCTCCCTCCCCCCTCTCTCTCCCTCCCCCCTCTCTCTCTCCCTCCCCCTCTCTCTCCCCCTCCCCTCTCTCTCCTCTCTCCCCCTCCCCCTCTCTCTCCCCTCCCCCCTCTCTCTCTCCCCCTCCCCCTCTCTCTCTCCCCCCCTCCCCTCTCTCTCTCCCCCCCTCTCTCTCCCTCCCCCTCTCTCTCCCTCACCCCCTCTTCCCTCCCCTCTCTCTCTCTCTCTCTCCCTCCCCTCTCTCTCTCCTCCCTCCCCTCTCTCTCGCTCCCACCCCTCTCTCTCTTCCTCCCCTCTCTCTCTTCCTCCCCCCCTCTCTCTCCCTCCCCTCTCTCTCCCACCCCTCTCTCTCTTCCTCCCCCTCTCTCTCTCCTCCCCCCCTCTCTCCCTCCCCCCTCTCTCTCTCTCTCTTCTTCTTCTCTCTCTCTCTCTCTCTCTCTCTCTCCTCTCTCTCTCTCTCTCTCACACCACACACACACTCATAGGGAAATCATGGAAGGGAGACGAACTCTGACTGCCAAACGCAGGAAATTCACAACTGGAACAAACACAGAGGATGGGATGGAACAGGAAGCCTGGATGAAGGAAGTACTCCAGCAAATGCAGAATGAATTCAGTGAAGGACTGAGGGTAATGAGGGAGACAGTAGCCAACCTGCAAGATGATTTAAGGGCAGCAAAGGAGGAGATAAGATACCTAAAGGAGACTCTTCCACAATACCAGGCACAAACCGTACCCCAGGGAGATGGGAATGCTACTGTGGAGGGGACCACCACAACCCAGATCTCATTTGCTGAAATGCTTAAAAAGAGCCCTGAAGCTAGGTCTGCGGTTAAGGAAGTTGCCATGGAAGTGGCTTCCTCTCAGGAAGCAGCTAGATGTACTAGCCGGCTGATAGAGAGAAATAGAGCAGTAGTAGTAGCAGGCATTGAAGAACAAACAGGGACCAGACCAAAGGAGCGGAGAGACAAGGACAAAAACATGATTAAAGAGATCCTTAAAGAGGTAAGGATGGAGGGAGCTGAGCGAAATGTTGAAAAGGTTTTCAGGCTTGGAAAGTACAACAAGGACAGAGACCGAATGATAAAGGTGGTTTTCATGAGCGAAATCGCGAAAGAGGAACTGCTAGCAAGGAAGTGTTGTCTAAAAGGTGTAGAGAAGTTCAAGAAAATATTCCTGCAGAGGGATATGACAAGGGAAGAGAGAATACGGACAGCAGACGCGAGGAAGGAGCGCAGGGAGAGAGAAGGAAATCAGAGTACCACAACCCAGAACCCTACAATCCCAGAGGGAAGTGGAGAACCCTCCTCAAACAGTGCAACAGCCACAGGGATTGGGGCACCACCCCCAAATTCTACCCAACAGACACCCAACCTGCCCCATCCCCTGTCAGCCCCCCACTAAGTACCCACCTAGGGCACCCTCCCCCCACCCACCCCCCTCCCCCCCACTCACCCCCCTTCTCCCCCTCACCCCTCTCCCCAGGACCTCCCTTCTCCCCCATCCCCCATGCCCTCCCTTCTCCCACATGCCTTCCCGTCTCTCCCACCCCCATGCCCTCCCTTCTCCCCCTCCCCCCCTAAGCCCCCCACTCTCCCCCACCCCACCTAAGTCTTCCCCTCTCCCCCACTCCCCTAAACCCTCCCCTCTTCCTCACCCACCTCAGCCCTCCCTTTTCCCCCACGCCCCCCAAGCCCTCCACCCTTTTCTCTTCCCCCCAAGCCCCCCCATCTCCCCTATCCCCCACAGCCTCTCCTCCCCCCATGCTTCCCCAACCCTCCCTCTCTTACCCACCCCCTGTACCCTCCCCCTCTTATCCACCCCCTGTACCCTCCCCCTCTTATCCACCCCCTGTACCCTCCCCCTCTTATCCACCCCCTGTACCCTCCCCCTCTCCCCCACCACCCCAAGCCCTCCCTCCTCCACCAATCCCCCCGTGCCAGGTCCCCCCAGCTCCCACTCACCCCAGATCCCAAAGGTCCCCCCCAGAAAAGAAGCAGAAGAGAGTCAGTTTCAGGGTGATGTACTCGAACATAGATGGGATCACAAGCAAGACAAGTGAACTAAGGGAAAGAGCACAAGAAGTTAACCCAGATGTAATCGGACTCACTGAAACAAAACTCTCTGGAATCATAACGAATGCCGTGTTTCCCCAGGAGTATACAGTAATAAGGAAAGAGAGGGAAGGTAGAGGAGGAGGCGGAGTGGCCCTACTCATGAGAAGGGAATGGAGTTTTAAGGAGATGGCCATCCCGGGCTGTGAGGAGTTCAGAGACTACATAGCAGGCACCATAACAATGGGAGGACCAAGAATAGTAGTAGCAGTAATATACAACCCTCCACCAAATGACAGGAGACCCAGTCAAGAGTATGAAAACAACAACAAGGCAGTTAACACTATAATTGAGAGGGCAGCCTCTGCTGCCTGTAGAAATAGATCCCACCTGCTCATCATGGGCGACTTCAATCACGGAAAGATTGACTGGGAGAACAAGGAACCGCATGGAGGCGAGGATACGTGGAGAGCCAAACTATTGGAGGTGGTGACAAGCAACTTTTTAACGCAGCATGTCGGAGAACCCACAAGGATGAGAGGCAATGACGAACCAGCGAGACTCGACCTAGTCTTCACTCTGAACGACTCCGACATAAGAGAAATCGGTTTTGAGGACCCAGTAGGAATGAGCGACCACAGTGTACTGGTGTTTGAGTACTTGATTGAAGAAGGGTTATTGAACTCGAGGAGGGATACCGAAACCAAAAGGTTAGCATACCGAAAGGGAAACTATGAGGGGATAAGAAAATTCCTAACAGATATAGCATGGGAAACAGAGCTCAGGGGAAAGACGGCCCAAGATATGATGGATTACATCACGCAGAAGTGCAAGGACGCAGCAAACAAGTTTGTCCCAGTCCAAAAGGAAAACAGAGAAATGAAGATGAGAAACCCATGGTTTAATCAAAGATGTAGGCTAGCTAAGCAGCAAAGTAAAAGGGCATGGAGAAACTATAGGAATAACAGGACACTGGAGAGCAGAGAAAGATACCAGAATGCCAGGAATGAATATGTCAGGATGAGAAGAGAGGCAGAAAGACAATACGAAAATGACATCGCAAGCAAGGCAAAGACTCAGCCTAAATTGTTGCATAGCCACATTAGGAGAAAAACAACAGTAAAGGAACAGGTTATGAGATTAAGGATAGGGGCGGAAGGATTCACTACAAATGACAAGGAAGTGTGTGAGGAATTGAATAAGAAATTCCAGGAGGTCTTCACCTTAGAACAAGGAGAAATTCCAGAGGTAAGTGAGGGAATAGCTAACCAGGAACCACTGGAAGAGTTTGAGATTACCAGTGGGGAAGTAAGGAAGTGTTTACTAGAGTTGGACGTGACGAAGGCTATAGGCCCAGATGGAATCTCCCCTTGGGTTCTAAAGGAAGGAGCAAGAGAACTGAGCCTACCACTCTCCATAGTGTATAACAAATCACTGGCAACAGGGGAACTGCCAGATACTTGGAAAGCAGCTAACGTAGTCCCGATATACAAGAAAGGGGATAGACAGGAGGCACTGAACTACAGGCCAGTGTCCCTAACCTGCATACCATGCAAGCTGATGGAGAAGATTGTGCGAAAAAAACTAGTGGAGCATCTGGAGCGAAGGAACTTTGTAACACAGCATCAACATGGGTTCAGGGATGGCAGGTCCTGCCTCACAGGGTTACTTGAATTCTACGACCAGGCAACAAAAATAAGGCAAGAAAGAGAAGGGTGGGCAGACTGCATATTTTTGGATTGTCAGAAAGCCTTTGATACAGTGCCCCACAAGAGGCTAGTGCGAAAGTTGGAGATGCAGGCTGGAGTGAGAGGGAAGGTACTCCGGTGGATAGAGGAATACCTAAGCAACAGGAGACAACGAGTCTGTGTGAGGGGTGAGGTCTCAGATTGGCGAGACGTCACAAGTGGAGTCCCGCAGGGGTCAGTCCTTGGACCTATACTGTTTCTGGTATATGTAAATGATCTCCCAGAGGGTATAGATTCGTTCCTCTCAATGTTTGCCGACGATGCAAAAATTATGAGGAGGATTGAAACAGAGGATGATAGTAGGAGGCTACAAGATGACCTGGATAGACTGAGTGAATGGTCCAACAAATGGCTGTTGAAGTTCAACCCGAGTAAATGCAAAGTAATGAAACTAGGCAGTGGAAACAGGAGGCCAGGCACAGGATACAGAATAGGAGATGAAGTACTTAATGAAACAGACAGAGAGAAAGATCTAGGAGTTGATATCACACCAAACCTGTCTCCTGAAGCCCACATAAAGAGAATAACGTCTGCGGCATATGCGAGGCTGGCTAACATCAGAACGGCGTTCAGGAACCTGTGTAAGGAATCATTCAGAATCTTGTACACCACATATGTAAGACCAATCCTGGAGTATGCGGCCCCAGCATGGAGCCCGTACCTTGTCAAGCACAAGACGAAGCTGGAAAAAGTCCAAAGGTATGCTACTAGACTAGTCCCAGAACTAAGAGGCATGAGTTATGAGGAAAGGCTGCGGGAAATGCACCTCACGACACTGGAAGACAGAAGAGTAAGGGGGGACATGATCACAACCTACAAAATCCTCAGGGGAATCGACCGGGTAAACAAGGACGAACTTTTCAACACTGGTGGGACGCGAACAAGGGGACACAGGTGGAAGCTGAGTACCCAAATGAGCCACAGAGACGTTAGAAAGAACTTTTTCAGTGTCAGAGGTAGTTAGCAAATGGAATGCATTAGGAAGTGATGTGGTGGAGGCTGACTCCATTCACAGTTTCAAATGTAGATATGATAGAGCCCAATAGGCTCAGGAATCTGTACACCAGTTGATTGACGGTTGAGAGGCGGGACCAAAGAGCCAGAGCTCAACCCCCGCAAGCACAATTAGGTAAGTACAATTAGGTAAGTACACACACACACACACACACACACACACATACACATATTTGCGGACGATGCCAAAATTATGAGACGTATTAAGACAGAAGAGGACTGTTTGAGGCTTCAAGAAGACCTAGACAAGCTGAAGAAATGGTCGAACAAATGGTTGTTAGAGTTTAACCCAACCAAATGTAATGTAATGAAGATAGGTGTAGGGGGCAGGAGGCCAGATACAAGGTATCATCTGGGAGAGAAAATTCTTCAGGAGTCAGAGAAAAAAAAAGACTTGGGGGTTGATATCACGCCAGACCTGTCTCCTGCAGCCCATGCCAAGAGGATAACTTCAGCGGCATATGCCAGGCTGGCCAACATACTAACGGCATACAGAAACTTGTAAGGAATTATTCAGATCTTTGTATACCACATATGTCAATATGTCAGACCAATCCTGGAGTATGCAGCCCCAGCATGGAGTCCATATGTAGTCAAGGATAAGACTAAACTGGAAAAGGTTCAAAGGTTTGCCACCAGACTAGTACCCGAGATGAGAGGCTTGAGCTATGAGGAGAGACTAAAGGAATTAAACCTCACTTCGCTGGAAGACAGAAGAGTTAGGGGGAACATGATCACCACATTCAAGATTCTGAAGGGAATTGATAGGGTAGATAAAGACAGTCTATTTAACACAAGGGGCACACGCACAAGGGGACACAGGTGGAAACTGAGTGCCCAAATGAGCCACAGAGATATTAGAAAGAACTTTTTTAGTGTCAGAGTGGTTGACAAATGGAATGCATTAGGAAGTGATGTGGTGGAGGCTGACTCCATACACAGTTTCAAGTGTAGATATGATAGAGCCCAATAGGCTCAGGAATCTGTACACCTGTTGATTGACGGTTGAGCGGCGAGACCAAAGAGCCAGAGCTCAACCCCCACAAACACAACTAGGTGACTAGGTGAGTACACCACACACACACACATATACACACTGTCGTGACGCTGAACCCCGGTTCATTCCGAACACAGCGATTACACAACACATAACACCTTGCCTCAGCAACCATTTCTACCACCGTGTACTTCTACACACACCAGACCCTTGAGGCGTACCATTAGGTTTGTACAGGAACACAACGAGGGGACATATGGATGGTATTTAAAGGCCGCCGGGTTTTCTCATTTAATTACAAAGAATAGACTCTGACAAATAATAACATATTAACATAATCTAATTAGTTACATAAACTCCCAATACCCATTAACCACTTGACCTCCGCGGTCACCACCTACACTCGTAACTTCCGCCATAGTCCATAATACTGAATGATTTCTACAACGCTCCACACTAGGTTAGTCTAACATTCAATAATCACATATGCAAACTTAACTTGGTCACTAAGATCACATCAGGTTCCCACATAGCTGTCTGCTACACTTCGTTGCTGCCACAGATTGAGACCTGGAGGACTTGCCAGTTCCACTCCCACAAACAGACTCCTCAGCCAGCCATGGCCTCAAACATTTCACCCCGCCTCTCAAGGAAGGTATAATCCGATTAACCTTATCCCTAGAAGTGGTAACCTTGTTCCTAGAAGCCTGAGTCCTCTTCTCAGGAATTATTAATTTGGCCCAGCAACTGCAGTCTTAATCCCTTGACCTTTCCTGGATGTGTGACAATAGTCTGTATACTTAACATGTACTTCTAATCCTCATTCGTTAAGTGTTGTAGTAATGATCCTCTAGCTAATAATCCCTACTAACTTGAGGATTACAACAACACACACACACACGGGGGCCGGCCGGCCGAGCAGACAGCACGCTGGCATGTGATCCTGTGGCCCCGGGAGGCGGCGAGAAACATTGGGCAGAGTTTATTTCACTCTATGACCCTGTTACCAAGCAGTAAATAGGTAACTGGGAGTTAGTCAGCTGTCACGGGCTGCTTCCTGGGGTGTGTGTGTGTGTGTGTGTGTGTGTAGTGTGAAAAAATAGTAGTAGTAGTTAAAAACAGTTGATTGACAATTGAGAGGTGGGCCGAAAGAGTAGAGCTCAACCCCCCCGCAAGCAAAACTAGATGAATACAACTAGTTGAATACACACACACACACATACACACACACACACACACACACACACACACACACACACACACACACACACACACACACACACACACACACACACACACACACACACACACACACACACACACACAAGTGTAAAAGGAGACACATGGGGAATAAATTTTTCAGAAATGGTTGGGCACTTCCATGCCGACTGGACTCCCGGGGCCAGATCGACCAAAAACTTATTTTAGGTGGTTAGGTTAGGGCACGGTCAGCGCGCACCTGGCTGGCTGGCGGGGTGGGGTGGTCCGTTCCCCCAGGGGTACCCAGGGCCCACCACCCAGGGTGTACCTGAGGAACTGGTGCCCTATCCTAACCTGTTTTTTTCACTTTTTGTCTCTTGCTTTTAAGATGAGTCTAAGGCATCAAGAAGGGGGTCTCTACTTATGGAAGGTACCGAGGGTGAATGTTCAATAGATGAAAACCAAAAAATACACTGGTGAAAGGCATATAAACGTTTTTGGAGCATTTTAATGGCATGAGCAAAATTCACGATTTGGGCCGGGGGTGTGATCAGAGTACTATGGTATCAATTTGGGGGCTCCTACTTATGAATAGATCAGAGGGTGAATGTTCAATAGATTCAAACCAAGAAACACAGTTGAAAGCGAATATAGAAGTTTTTGGAGTACTTTAATGAGGCTATGACTGAATAGTACAGGGAGCCCTTGGCACAGCTCCATTCTCTGTAATGGTCAGAGGTGAGTGGTGAGAACGGGGCGCGATTTTTTGACCAATCAGGAGCCGAGTAGAAAAATTCTCTTTCTGTCCCGGGTCATGTGCCAATCAGGTGAAATTTTCCTTATTTGTCGTGGGGGTGCCACGTGACATGACGTCGGCAATAGGGACCCTCTACCTATGATTACCCCAGTGGGGTCAAGCATAGAAGGGGGGGGGGTCAAGATTCCTTACAAAGACCAAGTTGGATATATAGGTGTAATAAGCCTTATCTTGAATTTGCATGATACTGTGGGGTACATTGACATGAAGGGCGAGTCATAGAACAGGATCTGCATGTGAGATGGGTCATATTAGGGTTTTAAAGAAGTTAAGATAGCTTTAAAGAGTCCTGTGTGCTTGATAGTGGGTAAATGTTCAGTCAATAATTCTCGTGTTTTGAATCTGAATGAGGGGTCCTAGTTTGCGTTCTAGTCGTAAAATGAGTTCCTTAGTATATTTGCTATAGAAAATGAGCTTTCAGTACTGTATGTAATTTGAAATGAGGTCAAGAAAGACATGTTTATGTGCGAGAAGAGTCAGGTTGGAAACTGTTTATTCCAGTCATCCCCCCTTGGCTTTACTCCGTTTTCTGTAGCTAAAGTAAAGATTCCATTTTCTGTGGCATTCAGTTGATTACTGGTGAAAAGGCGTGCTTCATGTAACGCATCGACTGGCACTATCTGTTGCTATGAAATGCTTTTTGAAATCATGTGTAAAAATTTAAAAGTCGACTCCATCAGTTGCCTTTTATGTCAGTGGTGGTATATCAAGCGCAAAGGTTTTCAGAAAATGTTACACCTCCACCTTTCAAAAAGTGAAAAGATGAATTCATTTTGGCATTACTGTCATTACTTTGGAAGTTTTTAATGATAGCACATGCTTAAACAAACTCGCTCGCAAAAACAAACTCTTTGTTTTTTTTTTTGTTCAACTTACACAAATAAACCCAGGGCTTTCACATTCGCGCAAAATACTTAGTCCCCCCTAAACTTAAAACAGTTGCACAATCTTACTTAAACACATTGCTAAACTCTTATACACAAACAAAAACTCAATTTTTAACTTACACAAATAAACATGGGCTTTGCACATTCACACAAAAAAATGCTTAGTCCCCCCTAGACTTCAACACTCACAATCTTACGGTGCTGTAATTGCCAAAGCCTTCCAAACCTGCACTGGGTCGTTAGTCATACATAGAATCAGGGAGAAAAATATCTGCTTCAATATATATATATATATATATATATATATATATATATATATATATATATATATATATATATATATCTGTATATAAAATACAACTCTTGAATAAATAGTCCAACCACTTGGGCTGGACGGTAGAGCGACGGCCTTACTTCATGCAGGTCGGCGTTGAATCCCCTGACCATCCAAGTGATTGGGCCACCATTCCTTCCATCTTATTTCCAAATCCTTATCCTGACTCCTTCCCAGTGCTACATGGTTGTAATGGGTTGGCGCTTTCTCCTGATAGTTCCATTCCATTCCATTCTTGACTAAATAATTAGCATTAAGTTTCAAGTCAATCTAATATCCCCATCTCACGGCCCCCCAGAACTCTGCACATTCCCGCCCTCCAACAAATTCCAAAGCCTTGCAAGAGCGCACTCCAGTCACTCACGCGGCAATAGACATGTTTTTTGCCCAACTGTATTTATTTAAAGAGTACGTCAGATAGAATTAGTTTCGCATTGCTATTATATTTACCTTATAAAGCCTCTCTATAAAAATGATATGCCACTGTGTATTATGATTGTTTTATAATAAATATTGCATAAATACTTACACGATTTCATAAACAAAAAATTATTTTAATGAGCCATGTTTGGAAGGCATCATCATTATGATAAATACTAACTTTTAAAACTAACTAAAACTATAAATCTCATAGAGGAAGATTTACTCCTCAGGATATATATTATTGATTAAGAGTTTCATTCTGTATACAAAAGTTACCAATATTATCAAAACTCTGGCCACAAATTTTTATTAAAGGTTTTCCAAGGGAGTAATTCTTACTTCCTCTTTTTCTCCTACATGTTTCTTCATTTGCACAGGAGCAGAGCAACCTTCGTGCGGGCCCTGGTTCAGTTCCCGAACGTCCGAGATATTGGACATTACAAATTTAACTAAATGATGCAGTATCTTAACTGTCTCTAATTATAAAGGTGTTAATCTTTTTTTTAACCTTTGAGTGCTAGTTCTCAAAAGGTTCTTTACCTCAGAAAGAGAGAGATTCTATTTTTGTCCATATTCGAGCGGAATGTTGAGCAACCTTCGTGCAGGACCCAGTTCAGTTCCCCAACGTCCGAGCTATTGCACATAGCAAATTTCTCTAAATGAGGCAGTATCTCGCCCCCACTCCTTGGACCAACGATTTTAGGGCAGTAAATAAGCAATTGCAATCTAATTCCCCCCCCCCCCCAAAAAAAAAATACTGTTCATGAAAATGTGAGCTTATTTATACTAATTTATGAATATAAAAAAACAACTCGACATTTGTACAATTTTTATTTACATAAATAAATTAGTCTCTATGCCTTTTTTTTTTGTCTTCTTAGGAAATAATCGGTTGAAGGACATGCGAAATGGTGCATCTGCAAATGGGGCAGTTTCTCATAGATACAAGACAATTACTGCATATTACCATATGTCTGGAGGGCAGCAGTAAGACACTCAACGCATTGTTAAAGCACACCTCACACAAAATATCAGCAGCCCAAGACGTTGGCGTAGATGTGTTCATCACAGTTTCAACATGGGATGTCGCATCAAAGTCTGTGGCCTCTTCACCAGTTTCAACATCCATTTCATTAGCGACTATAGTCGTCTCTTCCGCCTCTGTTTCAACAGGAGAAGGCAAAGCCCGCAAACCAAGATTAGTGGTCATGAACCTGCTCATTGATCCAACAACGTCGACATCCATTTCATTAGCTGAGGCGACTGTTTCCATGTCAGAGGGTGCGGATTGCCATTCCAGATTCGCAGGCTCTACCCAACCTTCCACATCCTCATGATGAATTCCCCTTAAACCCATTTCGGCTCTCTGCATATACCACAACATTAATTCTATACATCTGGCCTCCGTAAGAAACTGTAATAAATCTTTGGTGCTTTTGAGATATAGCCTTAAGGCAGGTCTCACACAGATATCAAGAAATCCAAAATGTTCAATTAATGCTGGGAAAAAACCCAAACCTTCCATCAGACCAGTTAAAAGATGTTCATGTATGGGTTTTATAGTTCGACGCTGCGAAGATTCTCTAGCATTCTTAATGAACTGTGCATCCTTTTTAATGTTGACAAAGGTGCACTCAGGATACCATTGCGCGTGCAGTGTCCAAGGGTCGTCAGCGGGCTCCCAATTACGAAAACCATTCCCACAGAAAAAGCAGCGCATGTGGTCACTTAGGCCTGTAAATTTAAGAAAAAAAATATTCCCATTCATTATTATTATTATAGCTCACATCCAGCAATGTTGTAATACAAAACACACACACTTCCCGGGACCAAAGAGCCAGAGCTCCATCCCCCGCAAGCACAATTAGGGTAGTAAACACACTTTTCTTTTTTTTATATATATACAAGAGTTGTTACATTCTTGTTTGGCCTAGCATTTCGGGCAGGTCCCTGGAATACGATCCCCACCTCGAAGAATCGTTTTTACAACCAAGTACCAATTTTTACTGTTGAGTTAAACAGAGGCTACAGTTAATGATTTGTGCCCAGTAAATCCTCCCCGGCCAGGAGGATACACACACTAAAAATAACAAAACTCCAACAATATTTGTTTACCACAGAAGAAAAATCCTGATTCTGCCAATTCGTGAGATGTTTGCTTGACACAACTGTGGTGTTTGTGTGTTACTGAGGAAGTCTTGGTTGTAGGGTTGATGTAAAGTCATGACTTGGTTACTGACTTTAATACTTAATATGATTACATGACTAGTAGCTACCAAGCTTGGCTGGCGTCCTGTACGCTCTTTTGTTTACCTCCAATCTCTCTCTGGCGTCTCAGCCGCCGCACATAGAAAACGGATGGTACCATTTTCTGTGAACATGACATCCCTCCTTTTCTTTAAAAAGAATGAATACAGGATGTCTACCATGCTTGTAGCACAAAGCAAAGTTATTGACACAAAGTAAGTTATTACCATATCAAGAGATACTGCATACATTTAACATTAATTAAGCACACAAAGAATTTAAACAACTTAATCTTTTCCACAAAGGATTTCAATGTTAAAAATACATATGCAATGTTAAACAAACATGAAAGAAACTGTAATACAAAGTTACAAAATATTGAATGAGATATCTGCATTATTCAAACAATATTAAATTTAGTTTAGCACAATAAGTAAATACTTTTCATTACATAGGAACACAATTAATCATCAAATCGTGTAGGGCGTTTAACATGACGTTTAGGACGAGAGTCCTTAAATGCAATAACATCCCTTGATGAATTGTTTGTCGGGTTATAACTATTTTTTTCTTTTTCTTTTGCACGACTTTGCACTTCATCATTTTCTACACTAGTTGGAATCACTTTGAAATAAGCCATATTACGTGTTATACTATGATCTCTATTACTAGCTGTTACCATAGTTCCTTTTACACTAATCACTTTATATGGTTTTGTATCATACGGCATATCTAACTTTCCCTCTTTTTTCTTTTTAACGAGAACAGTGTCACCAACCTTTATGAACTGTTCCTTTGCACGTTGATCATGAGCAATTTTCATTTTGCCCTTGGCTAGTGCATCCTTCTGAGCGAGACGTTTATCCGTTACCTCGGCTGGCATGACGGGTAGTGCGATTCTCATAGGACGTCCAAATAAAAGTTCGCCAGGCGACTTGCCCAGTGTTCCATGTGGTGTTGCACGGTAGTTCCTGAGAAAAGCATACATAGCTTGTTTCCAGGATCGTCCTTCGGCATGAGCACAGCGTACCGCTTTCATGAGAGGTTGCATGAATCTCTCAACTTCTCCATTTGCTTGAGGATGTAGTGGCATCACACGGCGGTGTTTGAATCCAATATGCTCAGCAAAGTTGACAAAGTCTTGTCCATTGAATGGCGGTCCATTGTCCGTCTTGACAACTTCAGGAATGCCAAAGTTTGAAAAGATCTTGTCAAGTTTCGGGATGACGGCCTTTGCAGATGTGGAATTGATGATTTCTACTTCTGGATAACGTGAGTGATCATCAATGACTACCATCAAGTACTCTCCAGTTGGTAGTGGTCCGCAGAAGTCCATTGATACTTCCGTCCATGGTGCAGCAGGTAGTGGTGAAGGTTGTAGAGGTGTTGGTCTTGAAGTATCCACTGCAGCTTGGCAAGGGACACAGGCATCATGCATATCCTTTGCTTGACGATCAATGCCAGGAAACCACACCTTTTCTCTTAGCAGCTGTTTCGTCCTAACAAGACCTTGGTGTCCTTGATGTGCAAGCTTCAGAGCACGTTGCTGGAGAACAGCTGGAATCACGATACGAGTACCTCGCAGCACAGTGTCGCGTTGTTGCGTAACACTTAATTCTGTCTGGATGCGTTCAAGTGCTTTGAATGCATCTTGGTCAACTCCTGAGGGTGGGATGCGTGGAAACTTTTTCTTAGTCAATGCATCCACTGTTGCTTGCAGAGTTGGGTCCTCTAGGGTTGCAGTACGGATTTCATCAAGAGTAAGAGCCTTAGGGACTGCATCACAGGTTACAGAGTGTACATATTCCTCGGCAACTTGCTGATGCTTGGTGATGGTGAAACTGTTTGCAGGATGTCGACTGATGTAATCAGCGGGATTGCCTGCACCCGGCTTGTATTTCACCGTAAAGTTGTATGGTTGCAGACGAAGAGCCCATCTCTCAATGCGAGCTGGTGGTTTGGACTTTGGATTATTGAAGATGGTCTCCAACGGTTTGTGGTCAGTGACTATCGTGGTGAAGGGTGCACCAAGCAGATACACATTGAAGTGTTCACAGCCCCATACAAGAGCAAGAGCTTCCTTCTCTGTCTGACTGTATCGTTGCTCAACATCTGTGAGAGAACGGCTGGCGTAGGCAATTACTACTCGGGAATCTGGTTGACCAGGTTTGTGTTGGGCTAAAACAGCACCTAATCCAACAGGACTAGCATCCACCGTTAACTCAGTGTCCATTGATGGATCAAAGTATGCAGCAGTCGCATTCTCTACTAGTGCATCTTTCACAGCATCAAATGCATTTTGCTCGATATCGCTCCAGTACCATGATGCATTTTTCTTCAGGAGCTCACGTAGAGGCTTCGTAATGGTAGCAAAATCTGGAATGAAGCGAGAACAGTAGTTTGCCATTCCCAGAAAACTATGTACTTCAGTGGACGTTGAAGGAGGTGCAGCGTTCTTGATATCTGCAACTTTCTTAGGATCTGGAGACAGACCTTTGTCACTAAGTACATGTCCAAAGAATTCAATTTTATGTTGATTGAACTCACACTTTGCTCGGCTTAACGTCAGATTCTTTTCTCGTAAGCGTTGCAATGTTGCACGAAGAGCTTTGTCGTGTTCAGCTTGGGTACGGCCATAAACAATGATGTCATCAGACATGTTGTCAGCATTAGGTATGTCTTGCAATACCTGGCTGATGATGTGCTGGAATACCTCGGCAGCACTGTTGATACCAAAACTCAGGCGCTTGTACCTATACAGACCTCGATGTGTCGTAAACGTTGTGATGAATCGACTCTCCTCATCAAGTTCAAGCTGATGATAGCCCTTGTTTAAATCTAACTTGCTGAATACAGTTGCACCATTCAAGCGGTAGATCATATCATCTACAGTCGGTGTAGGATGGCGTTCACGCATTATTGCCTTGTTGGGAACACGCATGTCCACACAAATGCGTATCTCATCTGGATTCTTCGGCTTTGGTGGAGTGACAATTGGGCTTACCCATGGTGTTGGGCCTGTTACTGGTTCAATGATATCTAGTTCTATCAGCCTATCCAGTTCGGCATCGACTTTCTTGCGAGTATGGAATGGTTGTCGGCGATGTGGTTGGGCAACTGGAATTACATCTGGGTTGATATGCAGATGTACTTTGCTATCAGTATAACAACCTATGGATTTAAATCGATCAAGAATTCAGCAACAATACCATCAACATTGTTTGCAGATTCCACTGCTACAGCATTAGAAAGCTGAAGTAGCCCCAATTTGGTTGAAGTCTTGTAACTGAGTAAAGACTCCTTTGCATTCCTAACAACATGGAATGTAGTAATGAGCATTGCATTCTTTGACTTAATCTCTGCAGTTAAAGTTCCAATCACTGGCAAGGCTAACTTCGAAGCATAGGCAGTGGCTTTACCATTGTATTTTTCTAGCTTTGGGAACTGTTTTCTAAATTTTTCATAGTGGCACTCAGCAATGGTATCAATGTTTGATCCAGTGTCAATGAGAACCTTGAGACAAATACCAGCAATGTATACACATGTCTCTGGGTTGTTTGGAAGATCATTCCATTCTGTGATTGCTTGTACTCCATAAGTATAATCACATTCACTGTCATCTGAGACTGGTTGTAATGAAATGTTGTCTTGTACATTGTTAACATTCTTGATTTGAGGTGCAATATTGTGTTTACCACCTCGACCCCTATGACCTGATCCTCGTACAGTGCTTTTATTCATTGACTGTGGTTTCTTTAGTGCGGAACGACACATAGCACCAAAATGACCTAGTTTTCCACACTCATAGCACTTCTTACCTTGAGCAGGACAAACATTATCTTGGTGTGGGTAGTCTCCTCCACAATTGTAACATTTATTGTTGACACCCTCTGATGTGGGTCGTTGTGACTGCTTGAGCCTTGTTCCTTGACCCCAGTTGTGACGTGGTTCTCGGCTAAATTTACTGTTAGGTTTGCCATGATATCTTCTTTGATTACGATGTCCTCCCTGAACCTTACGTACCTCATCACTGTTAGTAACAGTGGCAGAACCGTTATTAGCACTGCACTCCATGACACGAGCATCACGTGCAGCATCTTCCATTCGACGAGCAATATCCAGTATCTTGGTAAGAGAACTGTCATCATCAACAAGTTCTAGAGCTCTTCGACGGAGACGTGTAGATGTGCATGTTTCAATTATTTGCTGTTTGATTTCTTTGTCAACATCAGCAAACTCACAATGGGCTGCTAAACCCTGCAGACGTGTGTGGTATTGATCCACAGTTTCATTAGAGAGTTGTTTTGCTCTCCTGAAATGCATAATTTCCATAGCAGTATTTTGCCTTGGTTTGAAATGCTCTGTTAGTTTGGCTTTGGCAGTGTCATAATCTTTGGCACCACCAGTGTCTTTCAGTGTGTCAAAGATGTCACAAACTCTATCACCTGCATAATGAAGTAGAAAGGCACGCTTTCTTTCAGCACTTTTGATGTCAGAAACTATCAACAAATTTTCAAACCTTTTAAGCCATTTGACCCACCTCTGTGACAGGTTTGTCTGGTCACAGTCAGGATCAAATGCAGGAAACTGAGGTATATTTGCCATTTTTACTGAATAAATGTAACTTATCACTTAAATGTTCCTCAGAATATTAAACACTTACTGCACTGTATATGTTAGTCAAGAATTCACTGTAATTACTTTAATTTTGCAAAGCACACAAGCATTTTAATGCAAAAGTTCACAACAGTGCACAATATAGCAGCAACTGACTTCTTACCTAGCCCTTGTGTATATTTTTTTTTTTTTTTTTGAGATATATACAAGAGTTGTTACATTCTTGTACAGCCACTTGTACGCGTAGCGTTTCGGGCAAGTCCTTAATCCTACGGTCCCTGGAATACGATCCCCTGCCGCGAAGAATCGTTTTTTCATCCAAGTACACATTTTACTGTTGCGTTAAACAGAGGCTACAGTTAAGGAATTGCGCCCAGTAAATCCTCCCCGGCCAGGATACGAACCCATGACATAGCGCTCGCGGAACGCCAGGCGAGTGTCTTACCACTACACCACGGAGACTGCCAATATATGTGTTGTTCCTACTCACAGCAGCACAGCAGTTGTCAGCAGTTGGTACAGCAGTTGTCAGCAGTTGGTACAGCAGTTGCAGCAGTTGGTACAGCAGTTGGTACAGCAGTTGGTGCAGCAGTTGGTACAGCAGTCAATTCAGTGTGATGAATTTTGTAGCACGAAGCGTCGTTTCGTAACCAAAACATCAGGTTTTGTACACATCAAAGCGTCGTTTCGTACACAACGTCAGCAGATTCCTCAGTACACAGTTTCTTCAGCACAGCTTGGGTAGCACACAGCTTGGGTAGCACACAGCATTAGTTAGCACACAGCATCGTTTAGCACACAGCATTGGTTAGCACACAGCATCGGTTAGCATACAGCATCGGGTATGGCGCTCACAGCTTCTCTTCCTCCTCCAGGCAGCATGCTTCTCCCTTGTGTTTGAAACTGAACAAATACCTGCGTTCACAGTTCATCCTCGTCGCCATTGTGGTGTTTGTGTGTTACTGAGGAAGTCTTGGTTGTAGGGTTGATGTAAAGTCATGACTTGGTTACTGACTTTAATACTTAATATGATTACATGACTAGTAGCTACCAAGCTTGGCTGGCGTCCTGTACGCTCTTTTGTTTACCTCCAATCTCTCTCTGGCGTCTCAGCCGCCGCACATAGAAAACGGATGGTACCATTTTCTGTGAACATGACAACAACCAGTCCAGCTGAGGTCGAATGTTTCCAAACGCTGTTTGTATGTTGCCAAGCCTGGATATCTAGGTTTAGCATATGGAATTACCCCCAGAACCTGCAAATCATCTCAAGTCATTTTAGTTTCTTCCTCGCGGGGTGGGGTCTCTAAAAAAACAAAGATGCTCCATCACATATATGCATAAGACACAGGTTTTAAGTCAATTCTTTCAAAAACAAAAATAATAAAGAAAATTTTTTGAAAAGACTTCCTGCATTTATACTTATTTTTGTCCTCCCTCCACATCGCCAATACTAATTATTCACAGATAAACTAGTAAATTATATTTATACATTATACTCACGATCAGATGTTGCTATATTCTTCGGTTCGAATAGGGGTGAAAAGAAATCCAGCCCATATTCGAATGCCAGTTTGGTGATTTCCAAAGGAACGTTATTGTCCTTTTCGCCTTTTATGAAGGAACAATTTGGCGACACTTTCGCATGCCTACTACGGGGCGTATCGCCCTCAATCCAAGCATGCACAACTTTACAACAACTTGTACAACTTGTGACAAGGCTGCTTGTCACAAGTTGTACAGCTCTTCCAGCTCCTCAGATGGCGGGCAGGAACCATGGATGCAGTAAGCATTTCTTCTCTGGATTGCCACACTAAGGCGCTGAAAAAGAAAACTGGCAGCTCTAGGGTCTCTAGTTGTTTCGATTAGCTTAGACCCCAACTCCTTCAAAAAGCTAGCAGCACTTTTACCCCAGGCACCAAGTGTCTCTGAGGCAATGGGGACAAAATTGTAGTGGGGCTCAAGGTCTCTGTATTTACGTGACTTGGCCGCTTCCCGGTGATTGGCCGCTCCTCCTGCTTGTGTAGCACTGAAGTCAACATAGGTATTGGCTAAAGTTGAAACGCAAGTGTAGTCCCACACCAACTGTCTACCATTCTTCCAGGGGTTCACCGTGATTCCGTCTGGGCGACCGACAGGCTCATCAGGGTTGCGGGACATTAGGTAACGGGGCTCTCTCTCTGCTGGACAACCGGCTGTGGTAAGGCTTCTCTTAATAATGTCATTGACCTCGCCGTGTCTTGCATGCCATCCTCCTGTCCTTTGGCAGAGAAGGCCATGCCGTCCGTATCTGTCGGCCTCTGCCTCGCCGCAAATACACCTGTATTCGGTGTGGATTGGGGCAGCGAGGCGGAGAGCCACGGCAATTCGGAGGGCCTGCGGTGTGAGATGGGTGCCGGTTGCTGACATTGGGGTTGCTAATAGGAAATCACCTGCATGGGGAGCTGCTACAGCTCTAAGTCGGGCAGTGTCATGTGGTGTTGTCGCAGCTTCTTGGTCGGCAATGGGGCGATCCCAGCTGGATTGCTTATGGGCTTCAGAAGGCAGTGGTTGGGGTGCTGGTCCTGCGAGAGAGACCCATTTGGTTGTGCAGTCTGTGAAGCTGGGATCATATAATATATATATATATATATTATATATATATATATATATATATATATATATATATATA